>NC_141687.1:182133234-182308234 GCF_964263255.1 Lissotriton vulgaris | reverse complement strand
GTGCTGAGGGAAAGATCTGTAGATATTTTGAACTTTCTCTACAAAGTACGTGGCGAGGTCCTCACATTGTTGCGTGGACGAGATGCTGGGGGAAGGAGACCTGCTGCTCTGCAGTTCTTGAACCAGTTTGAAAACTATTTTGGCAGGGTTAGGACTCAAGTTTATTTTGTCTGCGTAGAAAGCCGCGCGGATGGCTTTATGATACAATTTTTGTTTCGATATATAGTTGATTTTGTCCCCATTGTTGTGTTCCCTTCTCCAGAGACGCTCAGCTTTTTTACAGTCCTTGCGCATGGATTTAAGGGTGCCATTGTACCATGGAAATGGATATCAAGGTAGCCCCCAAAAAAACAGTCTGTTCCGGGGTTGATATGCAGTCTTTTGTTTAGGATCCATTTTCGTTGGAGCAATGTCTAAATTGGGATCCGGAGCTATATCTTTTGGATTTCGGCGCCAGTGTTTCTGGTGCCGGCATGGAGGGTTTCGGCTACGAGACGGATTTATGTTTGGAACGGGAGCACTTCGGTTCCGACAAGGATTTTGACCGGGCCGATACTAAGCCGGAAGGCTTGACTGGGTGTTTGAGCCGGGTGGTCTGAAACTTTTTGGTGCGGACCTTGGCCAAAAGGCAGAGGTGGTGCCGAAGCCTTGTGTTTTTTGTGGGTAATTTGGAGGGGCAATGGCTCTTCAGTACTCACATCACCTTGTCCCTGCGGCAGTTCTTCGTGTTGAGGTCTATCTCGAGCTCGGAATTGAAGTCGAGCTCGGAATTGAAGTCCTGCACGGAGAAGGCTTCTTCCTCCTCTGCCGTACCAACATCTTCTTGACCGGAGTCTTCACCGAAGATGTCCAGCATGTCTTCAATGCTCTGACGCTGCATCACACGATGTCGAGCCAGACGATTCTATCGAAACCATCTGCAAGTGTCAGTCTTCTTCCTTGTATCGTGGAGACAAGCACAAGTTAGACACTTTGTGTGAATCAGCACTGGATACTTCCCGTGGCATTGAGGGTGGAATTTGAACACGTCCGTTCCATCGGCGGAGAGCTGAAGCGACACAGTTAGGCTTGAAGGCCGTCCACAAAGCCTTCTGATCGAAAGTAGATTCTGTTGACCGAAACCATGCACAAAGAAGTGGGAAACTCCACAAAACAATATCATTGAGGGTAGAGAGGATTGAGAGTCTAGGTGAAGCAGAAAAACGGTTTCGAACCGGAGCGCAGCAATAAACGTGCAAAAAATAGAGTTGATGACCATGTGCACTATCAACCTTACCTCGAAAAGCATGTGTATCTACAGCACACATGCCTCGAATATACAATTATTTTCAACCCTAAATCTCAAAAACTGCAGACCAAATCATAAGAAAAAACCCACAAGATGGAGTGAGTGCTGAAACTTTTCAACCACTCACCACCAGTCAATAGCTCCGCACTACTGAATTCAAGCTAGATTGTCGTGATTAGGGGTGATACACAAACTGATCCCAGGATGCTTGTTTTGCATATTGCTGGTTTCAAACTGGGGTGGTATCGCAAGCAAAAGAACAATGGATTTAACCCAAATCTCTCGACTGGGGAGTGAATGGTTGAAAAGTTTCAGCACTCTGGCCATCATCTTGTTGTGTTTCCAATCACAAAAAGAACAATTTGCGGAACAAGAACCAGCTTCCGAAGTGGTTAAAAGATGACATTACCTGCTTTCACTAAGATTTTCAAGAATTCTTTATATGTGAAAAAGTTAAGTCAAAAGTAAAAAAAAAAATCTAATGTTTATTAGTTAAGAATCTCTTCCAATGGTGAAAGAGGTTTGTTTCCCCATTCCACAATAAATATTGATGCAAATCTCAAACGCAGAAAAAAAGTAAAAATGCATACCTGAAGGGCCAGCTGAATCGATATTTTATAAGTTTGTTGAGGATGTCTTCACACTTCTGCAGCTCAAGGTTTTGACGCCTTGTACCATGCTTATTCTGATGGACCTGAAAACAAAAAAAGAATTGAACGAGAAGCTTACACTTTGCAAGAATGTTCTATAAGTGTAGGAACTCTTAAAAATATCTTCAAGCCAGACTACAACCCGCCCCCCCCCCCAAAAAAAAAACCTCACTTTAAATGTGTAGACTACAATAAACAGCAGATCCCGGATCTAATTATACTGCAGTCATATCTCTCATGTGCACCCTACACAATCATCTACAACGGAGTAAGGCACATTCAACCTGGAATTAGTAGTGGTCTTGGTTAACAGAAAATGGACTAGATTACATAGTAGTCAGCTGAGAATTTCACCAAGGTAGTTTAAGTCTCTCAGATCACTGGCTAAAGGTTAAGTAAAAGACTGGGCCCTTCATCTGAGCTGTATGAATTCTTGAAATTTCAGGCCAAATTTTTTTTTTAGTAACTGATTCAATGGTCCAACATCAGCAATCACTATCTGTTAATAAAATCTCTTCACCTCCCAGTCTTTGGGCACACCATACATACTCCTTAATAAGCAGCGGACTAGTTCCTCAGGCTTATCTTGTGACTTGTCCAACCAAGCTTTTAAAGACTAACTTCCCCGGAGGTTGAGATTATCTCTGTTACTGCAAGTCTACACTCAATTCTGGACCATCAGTCACCTAAAATGGCACTAATGGACAAGTTACTTACCTTCAGTAACGCCTTATCTGGTAGAGACATAATCTAGCTGCAAATTCCTTACCTGTGAACTTCCAGGCGTCAGGCTGGGTCCGGAAGATATTTCATAGTAGTACCCCTGCGCACTGGTAGGTCGCGTCGGTCGACTCCACGTGACGTCGGCGTTCATCGGGACATCCACGTCAATATAACAGCCAATCCGGCGCGCTGACCTCAGTTTTTTCACAACATTTCATGCCAGAAGCACAGAGCCATGAAGTGACTTTTTTAACACCCCATGGTCAAACAGCTAGGGCCTTGAAGGGGACACCCGATACACGTAAAACTCAATTCTGCAGTGCGGGGAGGATACGTGAGTCAGTAAGTAATCTGCGGCTAGAACTTCTCTACCAGGTAATTCGTCACCAAAGGCAAGTAACTTGTCTATTTGACAGACATCTAGCCACATTTTCCTTGCCATTGGACAGATACCCAAGCAATACCATCCCCTGAGGGGGGCCGGACTGTAGTACGGGTCAGACCAGAAAATCCTGTAAAACAGACCAATAAAAGAGGCCCTCTCTGCGAACCTGGGAATCCTGGCAGTAGTGTCTGGCAAACGTGTGCAGAGATGCCCACGTAGCAGCTTGGCATATATCCAAAACTGAACACACTGCTGGAGAGCCGTGGTGGTTGGTTTTGCACTGGTGGAGTGGGCCCGAAGCCCTTCAGGGGGCTCCTCCTTCGCTGAAGCGTAACAAATTTTAATAAGGGTAACCCTTCGGGATATAGTCCTCTTCTGGACAAATTAGCCTCATTGTACCCACGTACCCTATAAGGAGTTGGTCATCCACCCGGAACACTTTGGTTCGATCAAAGTGTAACGATAACGCTCTTTTTGGGTCCGGACTGTGGCGACGTTCCTCTTCCTTGGAAGAATGCGGAGGCACATAGAAGGTGGGCAGGGTAACAAACTGTCCCAGATGGAAGGGTGTTGCCACCTTAGGAAGAAAGGATGCCCTAGTCCAGAGTACTGCCTGATCAGGTGAGGTCGTCAGGTAAGGAGGCTTTGAGAATAGCGCCTGTAGTTCACTGACTCAACTGGCAGAGATCACTGCCAACAAAAAAGCTGTTTTGATGGTGAGCAACCCCAGAGGACAGTTATGCAACGGTTTAAATGGTGCACACATCAAAAAGGTGAGCACCAAATTAAGGTCCCACTGTGGCATGATGAAACGTGAAAGGGTAAGTAAATGGGTTAGCCCCTTCAAAAATCGTTTGAGTCCTTCCAGAAAAGCCTTAATGGCAGGCACCCTGAAGAGGGAGAGGTGCTGCCTATTCTGGAGATAAGCGGCCATTGCAGATGAATGCGAATGGAAGCATAGGCCAGATTACATTTGTACAGATGGAAAAGGTAACAGATGATATTCTGAATAGAAGCATCTAGTGGGTTAATGTTGTGGTCTGCACAATAAATGACAAACCGCTTCCATTTTGCCGCATAGCATGCTCTGGTGGTGGGCTTCCTTGCCTCCCGAATGATGTCCATACAGTCAGAAGGCAAGTGCAGGTAGCCAAACTCTAGGACTCTGCGTCAGAAGGCTGGGTGTGAGACGTAGCCTTTGATGCGGTACCACGGACTGTTCCAGAAACGTGGTGTACCATGGTTGGCGAGCCCACGTTGGAGCAACCAGGATGAGAGTCATCGAGTGCTACCTGAGCTTGCGTGCCACCAGCAGTATCAGAGGTGCTGGGGGAAAAGCGTACGCAAATTTGCCTGACCAGTTCATCCATATCGCATTGCCCTGCGACTGTGGGTGTGGGAACCTGGCGGCGAAGCTTTGGCATTTTGCGTTCTCACTTGTGGCGAAGAGGTCGATCTCTGGATGACCCCACCTTCGGAAGTACGGTTGGAGAACTGATGGATGTATCTCCCACTCGTGCATTTGGTGGCTGTGCCTGCTGAGCAGGTCCGCCATCTGATTGTCCTTGCCCGGGAGGTGCTCTGCCATGAGGAAGATGTTCCTCTGAATGGCCCACTTCCGCATGCTCTGAGCCAGATGAGAGCTGCGGAGAGTGTGTTCCTCCCTGCTTTTGAATGTAGTACATTGCCGTCATGTTGTCCGTCCGGATCAACACGACCTTGTTGCACAGATGTACTTTGAAGGCTTTCAGTGCCATGAAGATCGCCATCAGTTCCAGAACATTGATGTGCATCTTCCTCTGCTGTTGCATCCATAGTCCCTGCAGTGTGTACTGGAGTACATGCGCTCCCCATCCCTGGAGAGAAGCGTCCGTCGTCAGGATGATCTGTGGCACAGGCTCTTGGAATGGTCGGCCCTTGCAAAGGTTTCGTGGATTCCACCAATGCAGAGTTGTATGCCCGACCGCTCACCAACACTAGGTCTTTCAACTGCCCGTGAGCCTGAGTCCACTGACGTGCTAAGCACTCCTGAAGCGGGCGCATATGTAGTCTTGCGTGCGGGACTATGGAAATGCAGGAGGCCATCATGCCTATCAACTGCATGAACACTCTTGCTGGAAGCGAGTGTTGAGGTCTGAATTTTTGGATCCGCGATTGAATGCTGCTGACTCACTGAATTCGGCTTTGCTGTGGCCGCCAGAGTGTCTATGGTCGCACCCAGATACTGCCGTATGTGGGCGGGCTGGAGGTGGGATTTCGGGTAATTCAGTGAGAATCCCAGATCGTGCAGGAGGTGAATGGTGTGGGACACGTGGGCGGCACACTGGTGTGGGACACGTGGGCGGCACACTGCTGAGCTGACTTCGCTTGGATGAGCCAGTCGTCCAGATAGGGGTAGACGTGGATGTTTCGTCTCCTGAGATGTGCCGCCACTGTCGCCAGGCACTTTGTGAAAACCCTGGGTGCCGTGGTGACACCGAAAGGCAAAACCTTTAATTGGTAGTGCTGGTTTTGGATGGTGAACCTGAGGTATTTCCTGTGTGAAGGGTGCAGTGGAATGTGAAAGTACGCATCCTTTAGGTCTAAAGTTGCGAGAAAGTCCCCCTGCCGGAGCAGCGGGAGCACTTGCTGCAGGGTCAGCATATGGAAGTGCTCCGACAGGATGTAGTAGTTGAGGGGCCTGAGGTCTAGGATGGGCCTGAGGTCTAGGATGGGCCTGAGGGACCCGTCCTTCTTTGGTATTAGGAAGTACAGGGAGTAGACCCCTGTGCCTCTTTCTTGCATAGGCACGAGCTCTATTGACCCTTTTTGCAGCATGACGGTGACCTCCTGCTGCAATAAGTGCAAGTGCTCGTCCGACATAGGACGGTGCCTTGGGGGCATGTTGGGTGGAGTGGATGTTAACTCCAGACAATAACCGAATTGGATACGTTTTCTGACCCACCTGTACGTGGTGATGGACTTCCACACGGGCAGGAACTGCTGGAGTCTCCCCCCAAACTGGTGTTGTGTGGTCGGGGGCAGTGACAAGGAGTCACTGTTTGCTGGTGGTAGAGGACCTGGAGCTGTTGTTGCCACGTCCTCTGCCTTTGGCGCTGGTGCCGCGGTATCCACCCCGACTCTTGTTGGCATAAGGATTCTGGGTGTTGCCCTTGTAGTATTGCGTGGATTGGGAAAGCTGACCCCTTGAGACGCCTCTAGTGTTGGAGCGACGAAAGGACCCACCCCGAAACTGCTGGGACTGTAAGGCACCCATGGATTTTGCAGTGTCAGTGTCCTTTTTCATTTTTTCTAGGGTGGTGTCAACCTCAGGGCCAAACAGGTGATCTGGGTTAACCGTTTGGTTCAGGATGGTGGTTTGGATGTCTGGCTTAAATCCAGAGATTCTCAGCCAGGCATGTCTCCGAAGCATAAACACTGGTGTTTATAGCTCGTGCAGCGGTATTGGCTGCGTCCAGAGCGCACTTAATGGAAGCGTTGGAGATTAGCTTCCCCTCTTGACAGCATCTCAGCCCCTTCTTTGTATTGATCAGGCAGGTGTTGCAACAGGGTCTCTAGTGTATCGTAGTGCGCCCTGTCATAGCGCGCTAGAAGCGCCTGTGTGTTAGAGATGCGCCATATGTTGGCTGCCTGTGCTGCTACCCTCTTCCCCGAAGCCTCAAAGACTTGGATTCTTTGTCTGGGGGAGGAGCATCACCCGTAGTCTGAGAATTGGCCCTCTTCCGGGCATTCGAGACGACAAGGGAGTCCAGAGGCAATTGTCCTTTAATGTAGGTAGGATCAGTAGGCGCCGACCTGTATTTTTTGTCAATCCTAGGGTTTATCACCCTTGCCCTGGTAGGTTCTTTGAAGATCTCAGCAGCATGTTTTAAAACACCCTTTAGCATAGGCAGAGTTTTTACAGTCTTTTCTGATACTGAAAAAGCGTCAAAGAGGAAATCCACATCCACAGGGTCAGCATGCAGCTGGACATTGTGATTGTTAGCAGCCCGTTCAATGAGGGCATTGAAAGCTGCAGAGTCTTCAGTAGGTGAAGTCTTTGCAGAATAGAGTTGAGGGTCTTGTCCTGAATGAGGATCCCCAGGGTCACCACCAGCTGCCATGGGCTCATTGGTATCCTCAGGGTCTGTATAGACTGGATAACTGTATTCATCACCCTCATCAGCGTCCACATCGGAGTAAGTGGGCGACACATCATGAGTCTGTGGTGAAAGGGGTTCCACCAAGACCAGAGAGCAAGCAGAGTCCTCCTTCTTCGAGAGGGATCTTGTAAGACTCCAGTTGTGGTTCTGGGGTGATTTTCCGCTTCAGAAGGGAAAGCCTGCCCGTTTCGGCGTCGATGAAGTGTTCCTGACGCTCATACTCCGAAGGGTGTTAAGGTCGCGGGCCGTGGACCACCGACGACGCCTCCGGCGCCGAGGAGACCTTTTTGTGCACGCCGGCCACTGCCTTAGGAGCGAAAGCCTTCGGCGCCGTTTTAGGCGGCAAGGTAAAGAGGATCGGCGTGGACGCTTTAACAGGTTTTTCCACAGGCTTCGCAGGCGGGGGGTCCTTCGGCTCGAACGCCGCAGCGCCGTCCCTGATGCGCTGCAGGGAGTCCGCCACATTTTTGGTGAACGCGGCGGATGGCCGCGCTGGTTCAGCGGAGTCCTTTGAGGCCACTTTCGGAGTCGACTCCTGGGGCGCAGCGCCCTTGGCCTTGTCGTGCGGACGCGAGGCAGAGAGGACCTTCGGGTCATCGAGCCGCTTCTTGGGGTCACCGAGAGTTTTCTTCGGGTCGATAGCCTTCCTCGGGTTGACAAGGCCCTTGCCGGAGTCGACCGACTTCGGCGCCGACGCGCCAGTATCGACCACCTTTACTTTAGTCTTCGGCGTAGCAGACTTCTTCTCGACGCCCTTGACTTGGCCTTTCGGCTCGACAGCCATCTTCTGTTTCTTCGGCGCCGAGGCCTCCGAAGCTTTCGATCCGGCCAAAGCGATGCGCACTTTCGGTCGATACTTTCACGTGCGCAGTATCTGGCGTCGAGACCGTAGGTTTAACTTTCGGTTTCGTTTTGCCAGGGAGTGGCTCGGTAACGATGTCCGTGGCCGGGCCGAAAGGCGGGGCTGTGGAACCCATATCGAGGTCTTGGGTAATGCCCGAAGGCGATCCCTCGACCTGGGCCTTATAAGTAGGCACTGCCCCAGAGTCAGTTTGAGGAAGCTCCTCGTCCGAGCTATCCTCCATGGCCCCAAGGGCACTGTCTTCTTCTCCTACCTCCTCGATGACTTCTTCGCTTTCGAACACCTCAGCATCAGGGTCGTAGTCTTCTTCGACGTCCGACGCGGGGTTTGATTCCGAGACGTCCTGGATATATTCTTCCTCGACATCCCCAGCATCGAAAATGTCCGTAGGCGCCGAAGCAGATTGCTGGGCCTCCAGGCGCGCAGCTCATCAAAGCTGAAGTGTCTTCTTGGACCTGAAGCGTTAACAGGCCATACACTTGGCCTCATCGTGGTCCGGCGACAGACACTTGTTGCACACCGGGTGGACGTCGATGTGTGGGTACTTCGAGTTACAGACCGGACATCTTTCGAATGGACTTCGGTCCATGATGGATGGTCGATAAGTCAGGAGCGTCGACTAGGCCTTACGCGCCGAGAGCATGCGGAAGTACAGAACCGGCTCGGAGCCGAGCTAGAAGATTAAAGCCGAACGCAAGAACAATGGCGGAAAAAAACAATCTGAGGATGGAGTCGATGCCCATGCGCACTGTAGTCCAGGGGAGGAGCCACTTATCATGATACTTCGAAGACTCTTCCAGGACAACAATGTGCAATCATCCGGACCCAACACTAGGCGGCGATCTATGCACAGATATGAATTCAGCAGCCCACATGCCTCGAACCCCCTGAAACCTACCAGCTCTCCAGTGAGCTAGCTGACTGGTTCAGTCCAGCCTGATGCCAAAAGTGAGTTTGACCCCCAGGGGTGAGAGCCTTCGCTCTCAGGAGGTCAGGAAAAATGGCTACTCAGGGGTGAGGTTTTCATCTCCACCACAAGTAAAGGCTGGTAAATTAGCATTCCAAGGCAGGGTGCTTCCGAGGGCCCACCACCTTTGAAATGAGAATACAGCTTCTCACAGAAGAGGAAGCCCATTAGTCTAGAGTTCTTTGGCACCTGGACAGGAAGGAACACAACAAGTTACTTACCTGTAGCTGTAGTTCTCCAGTATTGGAAACTTTCATATGTTCACATGCCTGAATCATTCCCAGTCGTTGAGATGGGAGTTCCCGGTGTATCAAAAAGCAATGCTTAAATCAATACAAAGCAGAAAGAAGGCCTAGGCCCATTTCAGTTTTGTATCCCATAACTAGTTTTGTAAAAGACAAAAATAATCCTTGAACCAATCAGGATCCTTCACCCTCTAGAACCATCCTGAGAGAACCTTAGACCTACAGATTTGAGCACTTGTACCCAAGACAACCCTGTTCAAAAAAACAAAGGTGAGCCTCTCAGGGGAGGAGGGGGGGTTGCATGTGAATATATGTAAGTTTCCAATACTGGAGAACTACAGGTAACTTGTTTTCTTACTCCAGTATTGGAACTTTCATAAATTCACATGCTTGAATCAGAGTAGCTAGTAGTACGTATACTGCATGAACAAATTAAATTGTCCATTTGTAGGGAGGAACAGCGTTACCTCAGAAAAAACATCAAACTCACAATCGTTAAATATTCCATGCTTACACAGTATCACAAACATCACAGAGAATAAACAGTTCCCAAAGGCTTCCCTGCTGCTTGATGGCAATATTGGATTGCAATTGAGATCCACAGAGCAATTCCTCTTTTGGAAAGAGGATAGACCTTTCTGGGGGCACTGAAGGATACAAAGAGCCGAGACTATTTGCGAAAAGCTTTAGTTTTTTGTAGATAAAATTTCAGACAACGTATGTCTCCCGTGGCAGACCTAAGAAATGGGGTAGGGTCTGGGGTCAAAGGAATGCGTATCGTGGAGAGATTTGCACCGCCCCATTCACCGACATTCCAGATCCGCTTCTTCTCCCTTGACTGTGCGTTCCCAATGCTTAGCTTTTGTTGACTGCATTGTATTGTTTTGCCCCTGGGTCCCCCCTCCCCAGTATTTCTCCTCTTTCATATTGTAGCATGTCTTCCACCCTTCTCCCACTGCCATAAGGGACAGCCAATCTATCACACAGTAATGCCTCGATCTTTTTTGTGTCTTGTTTGTTGTTTATTTATATAAAATATAAAATGTGAAACCTTTCACTAATCCTAGTTATACCGCATGCTTTTATAAGATCACGAGATATCGCTGTCGTACCCCCGGGTTGTCGGCTGAAGAGCTGTGTATTTTGAAGTTGATATTGTTGTGTGCGACTGACCAGCCTCCGTGGTTGTAGGTCTGTAACTGTCTTTCTTTACATAATGAAGGTTTTCAAAAAAAAAAAATTCAGACAAGGCTGGATATCTAGCGAATGGAGAGTCCTCTTCGCTGCAGTAGTCGGTTGAGGAAAGAACCTTTTTAGGATAAGAGGCTCATTCAAGTGAAAGTCTAATGGTACTTTGGGTATAAACTTTGGATTAGTTCAAAGGACTATCAGATCATCTTTGAGCTGTAGAAAAAGTTCCTGGATGGTCAGGGTTTGAATCTCCTCAACTCTCCTGGCCGGTGTGAGCGTCAGGAGAAGAGCCTCCTTCCAAGACAAGAATTTAAGGTCCGTCCTGTGAATGGGTTCAAATTCATGCTTCATGATTTGCGATAGCACTATATTCAGCTGCCAGAGAGGTGGCGGAGGTTTGACTGGGGGAAGGTATGAAATAATCCTTTAATGAACTATTTTAGGATTCTTTTAGACCATAACTATGGTCCTGATGAGGTCCTTCTATAACTGGATATAGCGGCTAGATGAACCTTTGACACACGCGCCAATCCAGATTTTGCCAAAAGCAGGATGTATGGAAGAATTTCATGAGCAGCAGATCTCAGAGGATAAATATTAGACTCCTGGCACCTTATCTTCTCCATCTCATCCTGTACGTCTTATTCATACTCTGTGCTCTAGCATTGGAGAGAATATCCCTGCATTCAGATGGTAGTTTTAGATGTTGAAATTAACAGTGTTCAGGAGCCATGCTGCTAAACGTAGTGCCCTGGGGGTTGGATGAAGCACATGTGCCCTCAACATCGTCAAGAGAAGAAATGGGCTGAAGGAGAATCAGTTACGTTTCCGAAAGAAGAAGCTCCGTGAACCAGTGTTGTCTGGGCCACCACTGGCTATCAGGATCATACTGCACGGCTCTTGATCTTCGGGAGAAGTGGTTAGAGGGGAATCGGCAGAAAAGTGTAGGCAAAGACGCCTGCCCATGCCATCAAAAATGCATTGCCCCAGGAGCCCGGTTGGTGACGCAAACTTGCAAAGGAGAAGGCATTTCTTGTTCTGAGCGGTCACGAAGAGGCCCACTGTTGGCTTGCCCCACTTTAGAAAGATACTGTCTAGGGTTTCTGGATTGATCTCACACTCGTGGCAGGTTGACTAGAGTCTGCTTAATGGGCCGCCTTGACATTTTGATCCCCCGGAAGGTGTTCTGCTTTTAGCAAGATTCCATTCTGAAATGCCCATTTCCAGATTCTCTGGGCCTCCTGAGATAGGGGTGTGTGTGTGTGGGGGGGGGGGGGGGGGGCGGGTAGTGGAGAGATTTTGTGCCGCCTTGCTTGTTGAGAATGCATTGTAGTTGTGTTGCCTGTGCTGAAAAGCACAAAGTTATTTATCCTCTGAAGAAAAGGCAGCAATGCTAATCTCACTGCTCTGAGTTCCAATAGATTGATGTGAAGTTGTTTGCCTTGACTCTGAGCTGAAGGTGTTGAAGGAAGGCCCAGGGAAGCATCGGTGGAGCCGGCATGGTAAGAAAGGAAAGGCAGACAAATATTTTGTCGCTGGGTCCAACAAGACACTCAATGTATCATACCTGGTATGATTGTGATGACGTCCTCGAAAGGATCCCACCGTTTGACACCATTGCCGATCCAGTTCCTCCTGTAATGGACGCATCCTTAACCAGCAGAAAGGATGCATAAAGACATTGCCCCCAGAAGTGACTTGTAGCAGCGTACTGAAAAGGACTTTCTTCTTGCGAATGCTTGGGAAAGATTAGCTTCTGCGGTATCCGGAAAGAAGGAAACGCTCAGTTTATTGTGGTGTCCAGAATTGCCCCTATGAACGTAACGCTCTTGGAAGGATGAAGAGCGGATCTCCCCCTGTTTAGCGTCCGGCCTAATTTGGCAAAAAATGTTGTGCATGCCACCGGGGACGACTGAGCAGCTGCGTGAGCAGGTGCTTTGATCAACTAGTCGTCCATGTACAGAAATACCTGGTGCCTTTGCTTCCTCAGAACAGCTGCCACTGGAGCCAGACATTTTGTGAAAATCTTTGGGACGGACTTGAGACCAAATTGAATTAAATTGAGCACCTATCAGTCTGTGGTTATCTTCTGCCACTGGGAAAGCTGAAAATAAATGAGTCCTCCCTGGGGAACTTCTGGAGTGGAAGGAATGGACATAGCCGGAGCCTGAAACTAGTCATTGAAGTCTTGAGGTGTCTTTTCCCCGACTACCTGTTTGTCAGAGGAGGTAGATCTCGAGTATGCCTGTCTGTTGCGGTCGTTGAACATTCTGCTGATAGTATGGTTGGGAAGATGTAGCGTAAGAGGGGTATCTGTATTGTTGGTACACTCCTCTGTAGGATGGAAGTCCTCTTACTCTGGCTTCTGTAAAGTGTACCTTCCGATATTGCAGGGTCCCTATAGCCTTTACTGTATCTGTATCTTTCTTGATATCCTGCAGCGCATCATCTATACAGTCAACACAGTCTTGTTGCATAAGTGTTTTTTGAATGCTTTCAGTGCTAGGAAGATCGCAATCAACTCTAGAAGGTTGATGTGCATCTTTTTCTGTTGTATAGTCCATAGTCCCTGAACTGTGTAATGCAGGACATGGGATCCCCAGCCTAGCAGGGATGAGTCCGCTGTCATCACTATTTGTGGGACAGGCTCTTGGAACAGTCGTCCTTTGCAAAGTTTTTGTGGATTCCACCAATGCAGAGAGTTGTATGCTCGACAGGTCACCAATACTAGGTCCTGTAATTGCCCTTGAGCCTGGCTCCACTGCCTTGCTAGGCACTCCTGAAGCGGACGCATGTGTAACCTGGCATGAGGGACTATGAATATGCACGAGGCCATCATGCCTATGAGTTGCATAAACACTCGAGCTGGCAATGAGTGTTGCGGTCTGAACCTTTGGATTAACGTTTGCATTCCGTTTATTCGTGCTGCGTTCGGTTATGCCTTTGCTGCTAGTGTATCTATTGTTGCTGCCAGGTACTGTTGGGCATGGGAGGGTTGCAGGTGCGACTTTTAGTTTAGCGAGAAGCCTAGGCTGTGCAGGAGCTGAATGGTCTTTGACATGTGGCTGGCACATTGCTGGGCAGATGGCGCGTGCATTAGCCAATCGTCCAGATATGGGTACACATGAATGTGTTGTTGTCTCCTGAGATGTGCTGCCACTGTTGCTAGGCATTTGGTGAACACCCGTGGAGCTGTTACACCGAATGGTAGGGCTTTGAACTGGTAGTGCTGTCCTTGAATAGTAAATCTTAGATACTTTGTGAGCAGGGTGTATTGGTATATGAAAGTAATAATAAACTTTATTGCATGATTAATAAAAATCTTTGCAATGACTCTTAAAAAAACATTGGAGTAGATACATAATCAACAGGTTTACAAAAAGAGTTAAAAACAGTAAAAGGGTAAAAGATGTGGACGAAAGATCCGTGCAAACTGATGCAATACATTGTGTTTGTAAAAAGAGAAAAGCATTTCGAGGTTTACTGAGTCTTTGTTAATCAAAAGAGTTTCTTGAGATGCAAAAGCGAGTCTTATTGAGTCAAGTTCAATCGCTGGCCTCTGGGTTTTGGATCGTGTTAACTGTTTTCATGAAGCGCACTAGGCTGCAGGCTAATTGAATATCTTCTCCCTTGAAGCTAATCAGCAAGGCTTGTCTGCGAGTTCGCACACCTTTTTGATTTCAGAGCTGTGTTAATTTGCTCCTTCGAGCACTGTCTAGAGCTTTGCAGCTACATAACAAGTGCAGAACGTCCTCCTTTGGATATTTGCAAAGCCTGCAATTGGAATTCGGTTCCAAGCGTTTCCATGGGGGAAGATGCACTTTTGACGGAATTACCCCCATCCTCAGCCGCAGGAAATCTTCCTTCACCTTCCTTGAGAAGCTGGTGTTTAGGTATGGCTGAGGTAGGGGGCTAGTGTAGCCTTGGATCACGAACCACCCATGTGATCTCCTGGTTAGTGCGCTTTGTCTTCTTCCATGGAAAGAATTTTTACTGACTTGTTGACAAGGCGCTTGAAGCACTTGTGTGAACAGCTCGAGTGCCAAAGGTCTTCCAGTGCAAGGGATTTTATAGCTGCTTGAAGGTACACCGTTGCGGGGGATCCCTTGTTTGTCTCCTGCTCTTTCCAAAGGTGGGCGTTCAAGGAGTCTGGTTCCGCATTCTTTATTTTGTGCCAGCATTTAGCATATGCACCTTTACGTGCTATTTGCTGCTTCTGTAAACCAAACTCCAACCTTAACTGTGCTGGGGAGGTGTAGGGGGGGAGTGAGAAGAGTATTCAGAGTGTTTTACTGACCACATTGTCTAGAGTGACCTCATCTCTCCCCCTCATGCATTCACTGCCATATGTTATTGATGGAAGTAATTTTGCGCGAAATATATCCAGCAAGGGGATTAAGTTTGGGCCCGCTATTTTGTTCTTAATATTTTTTAAAGCGATGGCCAGTGAAATCCCTCTGTTTTTTATTGTTGTTGCGTGTCGCTGGAATGAGCCATTGGAATCAAAAGTTATCCCCAGATATTTGTATTCCTTAACTGTTTCCATTTTTAGGTCGTGCAGAGACCATTGAAATGTTTGCTTTTTAGATTTTTGATTGAAAACCTTCACCTTCGATTTTTCCATGTTTATGGTCAGGCCGTTTTCATCCGAGAATGTACTTGTTGTATTAATAAGATGTTGCAGGCCTACTGGGGTGTGGCTGATTAGTATCAGATCGTCTGCATATAATAAGTTCGACAGTGTAAGCCCACCTAGCTTTGGGGAGTGATGGTTGCAGTTGTCCAGATCTTTAGAAAGGTCAGACACAAAAAGGTTGAACAGGGTTGGTGCGAGGACGCATCCCTGTTTCAGTCCTTTTGTGGTCGGAATGTCTTTTGATAAACAATTGCCGGCCCCCAGTTTTATTTGGATCCAAGTATCTGAATGTAGTAAGATCACTAAGTTGAGCAATTTGTTGTCCACCTCCCACTTTGAAAGTTTTGACCACAATTTCCCTCTATCAATGCTATCAAAAGCCGCTGAGAAGTCGATGTAGCACGCATATAATGTTTTTTTGTGTTTGATGGCGGCATCTATCAGCAGGGAGAGGGCTAGGATGTTTGTCGAGGTCCCTAGATTTTTTGGGAATCCAGTCTGGTTGATGGGGATTCATTTTTTGTTTGACGCCCAGGAGGTTAGTTCTTCCAAGAGCAGCCCTGAGAAGTATTTTGCATCTATATCTATAAGAGCTATGAGTCTGTAGTTCTTAGCCTCATTCTTGTTGCCTTTTTTATAGATTGGAGCTATTATTGAACCCCTCCAAGAGGACGGAAATTGTTCAACCTTCCAGATTTCTACAAAGAGCGGGAGGAGTTGTTCGGCCCAATAGGTTGGGTCTTGTTTATAGACAATGGGAGGGATTCAGTTTGGGCATGGGGCTCCCTCTTTCCATCCTTTCGCAATTCGTCCCTTCAGTTGCTCAATCGAGCTTGGGAAGTCGGTGTCAGCAGCTAGGGGCTTAAGGGCCATCGCGATAGTCTTACAGAGTTCCGGGTTTCGGTGGCCCATGCTTGGTACTTCATCATTAAAGTGTTGGAACAGATAGTTTACCCAGGATACCTATACCTCTGTGATGTGGGAGTTCACTCCAGGGGCATTCGGATTATATGAAAGTATGCGTCTTTGAGGTCTAGAGTTGCTAGGAAGTCTCCCTGGCGAAGCAGTGGTAAGACTTGTTGGAGTGAGCATATGAAAGTGCTCTGACAAAATGTACAGGTTGAGGGGCCTGAGGTCTAGTATTGGTCTGAGAGAACCGTCATTTTTTGGAATGAGGAAGTATAGTGAGTATACTCCCGTTCCTTGGTGTTGTAGTGGAACTGGTTCTGTGGCCCCCTTTTGTAGCATACTGATGACCTGTTGCTGCAGTAATGTTATATGTTCCTGCGACATTGGACGGTGCACGGGCGGTATGTTGGGTGGTGTTGACGTGAGCTCTAGACAATAGCCATGTTGGATAATTTGCCTTACCCACCTGTCTGTAGTAATGTTTAACCAGAATGGTAGGAATTGTCTTCCCCCGATCGGTGTGATATGGTCTGGGGGTAGTGCCAAGAAGTCACTGTTTGGTGTTAGTGGAGGATCTATTGGCATTGCCTCCACGACCCCTGCCCTTGGTATTATTTCCTCTGTATCCACCCCGGTTTGTGTTTTTATTGTATGTGGATTGCATATTACTTTTGTAAGTGGAGGTTTTCTGCGATGTGTTACCTCGCGCACCTCCTCTATAACCTGAGCGACGAAAGGAGCATCTGTGTTGTTGGGATTGAAGGGCTCCCATGGACTTTGCTGTTTCGGTGTCCTTTTACATTTTGTCCAGAATTGAGTCAACTGCTGGACCAAACAAGAAATCTGGATTTATATGCTGGTTAAGAATTGTGGCCTGTACTTCATTTTTGAATCCAGGTATGCGAAGCCATGCGTGCCTTCTAAGCAGTACGCTTGTGTTAATAGATCTGGCAGCTGTATCTGCCGCGTCTAGAGTACACTTAATGGAGGCATTGGTGATGAGCTTTCCTTCTTGTACAAGTTCATCTGCCTGCTCTTTGTAAGGCTCAGGTAAGTATTGGAGAAGTCCCTCTAAAGTATCATAGTGTGCTCTGTTATATCTGGCCAGCAAGGCCTGTGTATTGGCTATTCTCCATGAGTTTGCTGCTTGAGCTGCTACTCTTTTGCCTGATGCTTCTAAAATCTTAGACTCCTTGTCAGAAGGCGGAGCCTCTCCAGTTGTTTGTGAATTCGCACGCTTTCGTGCGTTGGGACACCACTAATGAGTCTAACGGTAGTTGTTCCCGGATGTATGTAGGGTCTAGTGGTGCAGCCCTATATTTCTTCTCTATTCTAGGGTTGATGACGCGTGCCCTAGCAGTGTCTTTGAAGAGGTCATTTGCATGCTTTAGGACGCCCTTTAACATGGGGAGGGTTTTGACACTTCTTTTTGATGTTGCCAGCGTATCAAATAGAGAGTCCTCTTCTAGAGCATCAGAATTCTTATCTACATTATGGTAGCTTGCAGCTCTGTCTATTAAAGAGTTAAAAGCCACTGTGTCTTCTGTGGGTGATGGCTTAGCTGGGTATACAGTAGGGTCTGTAATGGGTAGAGCCCCCTCATTGTCTGGCTCACCTCCACCCCCCATGGTTCAGTATTGGGGTCTACATATGGGTTTTGTATATCTCCAAAACCCACATCTGCATCCTGATCTACATCTTGGTTGTAATCAGAGTGTGCAGGTGAGTATGGTGTGTATGGAGTAGCAGGCATAGCTGGAGAGATAGGTTGGAAAAGAATAGGAGAGGTAGCACAGTCTCTTCTTTTTGAGTGGAATTTTAGAAAAGCCTTCACTAGGCACTGGTCTTTTCTTCCTTTTATAAACAGTCACTTTCCCAGTATTTGGGTCAATATATAGTTTTGACTGATCTTCTGTGGATGGGTCTGGATGGATGATCTCTTCCACAGTTTTTTGCCTTGGCACTGTAGTTTTTGGTTTGACCTTCTTTGGTTCGATGCCTTTACTCTGTTCGACCGCTTTTGGTGCCTGGATCGGTTTTTGCAGCTTGCCGAAAGTTTGACGGTCCAACGTCTTTTACAGGTTTCACCACTGTTTTCGGACCGAGCTGTTTCGTCTGTTCGGTAACCTTTTTAGGTGGTAGAGGTGTCTTCTGAGCCAGCGGCTTTGGCTCGATGCCCCCGTTTAAATCGATGGGCTTAGGCTCGACCGATTTGGTGTGGTCTACCTTAGGTTTCAGTTCGACGACCGCCTTGGGCGTAGCCCTCTTGCTGTCGTCAACAGGCTTCTTTCCTTTTTCAACAGTCGAACCCGATTTGCTCGAGTCGACGGCCTTTGGTTTCGAGGTCGATTAGACAGCCTTTGGCTTCGAAGGTGTTAATGGAACGGGTGGCCTTCGGGTCGGCACCCTTTGGCTTTATGACCTTCGGTTCGACGACGCTCGGTCCGAAGACTGTTGTGTCGATGAGTTTCGGTTTTGGTGGAACCGGCCTTGGATTACATGTCTCAGAAGGCTCTTTGTATGTTCTTAGCCAGGCGGTATGGCGGGGCTGTAGACCAGTCTCTTGATCTTGGCTAAGGCCTGTTGGCGATGCCTCGACCAGTCTCTCTGATATCGGTGTAGTGTCTGTATGGGGCGGTGTACTCACGGTTTGCCCCTAGTCGTCATCGGAGTCTTCGACAGCTACGATATCTTGTTTGTAGTCTTCGACAGACCATCTGTTCTTGGTCGTCGATAATATTCAGAGTCGTGCTCAGAGAATTGATCTCCCTCTTGATCAGAGTCTTCGGCGGCAACCAGTTCTTCCTCGTCGTCGAAGATATTCTCGGGCTCTGGTGCAGACCTCTGCATTTCTTGCCTTGCCACCCGTCGATTCCCGATCGTCTTTTTGGACTGGAACTGGGCACAAGCTAGGCAATGGTCTTCATAATGATCTGGAGACAAGCATTTGTTGCACACTGGATGTTTATCGGTGTGCGGGAACTTTGAGTTGCACTGCGGGCAGTACTTGAATGGGCTTCGTTCCATCAACCGTCGGTCCACGTGGCGTCGAGAAGGCCTAACGGCCCGATTCGACGACCGGAGTGCAAACTAATTTTAAAGAAGGTTATCGGTACCGATCGTGAACAATACCGACGAAACCAAAGGCCTTTTGGCCTTTACAGAAGTTTAACTTGATTCCGACTTGGAGTGCTGGAAAGTACATCCGAACTCAATGGCGGAAAAAAACAATCTGAGCATGGAGAGGATGCCCATGCGCACTTTAGTCCAGGGGAGGAGCCACCTATCTCGTGATACTTCGAAGACTCTTCCAGGACAACAATGTGCAATCATCCGGACCCAACACTAGGCGGCGATCTATGTACGGATATGAATTCAGCAGCCCACATGCCTCGAACTCTAGGTTCCATAGGAGATTAGGTCTAAATCCCACCTGAGGTGATGCGTTCCCAATGATGGAGGTGATTGAATATAATCACACCTACGGGATGAGAAGGAAGCGTAGCTGGTAACTGGATAAGGTCACTGCTTAGACCTGTGTCTTTTGCGGTGGCCTTGCTTAGAGAAAGCAGATGAGTAGGGTTGGCGGTATGATTGTTGATGTCCTACTCTGTATTGGGACTGGGAGGGCAGGTACTGCTGGGATCGTTGGTAGCCAGCCCTGTAAGAGGGGAAACCGCGGCCCAACGTCCCTCGAAAGGGTAATTTCCGGTACTGGAGGGTGCCGAGGCATTTGGCTGCACCAATAATGGCAAAAGGTCAATCTACTTGTCAAATAACGTGCCCCATTATAAACCATATCCACTTAGAATGAACCTCAGGTCTGAAAGAAGTAAATTCAAGATCTCTATGGCACTTGAAAACCGCTGCGCCGGCTGGTTGACTGAGCTATGGACATGACCACCACAGGCTTCCATCTATCTTAGTGGAGGCGCGCACACCCTCCTTTAAGATCTTCTTGGCCTCCGGACTTCTGCCCTCCGGAACCAAGTCAATGATGGAATGGATATCTGGCCACATTTGGCAGTTGTAGCGGTCCAGAACCGCCAGGGCGTTGGCTGAACGCACTGTGATGGCAGACATGGTGAAAAATCTCTTGTCAACATTATCCAAACGGCAACCCTATTTGTCCAGTGGCACCGAAATAGGAGTGGAAGGGTTCTTTGATCTACACTGCGCCGCCTGAGAAATGATGGAATCTGGCTTGGGGTGTCCTGTCAAGCATGAAGGGTGGAATCGTCAAGGGCACTGTACTTTATCGATGAGGCAGGATGGCCGCCACTGAGTAACCCTGGGCGATGTGCGCATAGTAGCGCTGCGCGTAAAAAAGCAGCTTTCCATGTCAAATGTTGTAAAGAAACTCTGAATAGGCTCGAAAGGGGCACTCATCAGTTTTGTTAATAGAATGTTGAGCTCCCAAGGTGGGGAAGAAGCTCTAACTAGAGGGTAAACCTTTTTTAATCTTTGACCACTGGGATTTTGAAGGAAAACTGATTAGGTGATTTTCTATACGCAGTAATAGCTGCAAGATGCACCTTAGGCGAAAATTTCACAACGGATTTGGCTATATACAGTAAATATGGTAAAAGCACCACCTGTTACTGACCCCGGATGGGATCAGGTCCATTGTTCGTGCATCATAATGGAAACCTCTTCCACTTAAAAGCATAGGATTAACTTGTGGAAGGCCTCAGTCTCTAAGAATGTTCATACATTCTGGAGGTAAGTCTAGATGTCCGTATTGAAGGACTTCAGGTGCTATGCCGTTAATCGCAGAGATGATAGATTGGGGAGGACTACCTTCCCTTTGTTCTTGGATAGTACATCTGGCCGGCTTGGTAACCTCTTGTGTGGGACTTCTAACAGCTGAAGGAGATCCTGATACCACCACTGACGCGGCCATTCTGGAGCTATCAAAATCATCCTGGAACTGGTTGTGTAAAACTAGTTGATCACTGTGGGAATAAACGGAATTGGTGGAAAGGTGTACAGTAATGTCTGATGTCTATTTATCAAAAGGGCATTGCCCCGAGATCCCGGTTGGGGAAACCTGGAGGCGAAGACAGGGCATTTTGCGTTTACCGTGTCTGCAAACAGGTCGATGTCTGGCGTTCCCCATTCTCGAAGATGCTTTGAATGACTTAGTTGTTGAGACCAGCCGTGCGCTTCAACGTATTCTCTGCGAAGGGCATCTGCTTGGACGTGGAGTCCCCGGAAGATGCATTGCCAGAATGTTCAAGTCTCTTGCAAGAAGCCACTTCCAGATGCTTTGTGACTCTAGATCTTTGGCCGACAGAGAGAAGCAGCTGATCCTCTCAGCGCCCTGACACTTGCATCTATTGGTCTGCCAGGGATTGCTGCAACAGACATGTTTCAGCCTGGCATTTGGTATGATGAAGATACATGATGCCACTGATCCCAGCAGTGACGGCACCTGCCTGTGGAATACTGTGTGAGAAGAAGGTTGCAGCATTTCTCCTAAATTGAGGACAACCTCTCCTCCGAAGTACACACGCTTGCTTCTGCGGTATCCAGTAAGGCAGCCAGATAGTGGGTCTTCTGAGATGGATTGAAGATTGATTTCTTGTCGTTTACGTGAAGGACAAACCTGTTTAGCAACTGTAGACAGTACGAGAGATGACTGAAGCAGAACAGGTGACGAGCTCTTCAGAAGCCAGTCGTCCAGATAGGGGTATATGAATATCCTTTGCTTGTGAAGAAAAGCTGCCACCACTGCCATGCCCTTTTAAAACGTTCGGAGGCAGATTTGAGGCCGAACGGAAGAACTTTGAACTGAAAATGTTGGGAAGACACTTGGAATCATAGAAATTTGCAATGTTTTATGGACACTGGAATATAAAAGTATGAGTCCTGTAGGTCTATTGGACACATCCATTCTCCCTGATGAAGTTGAGCGAATATTTGATGTAAAACCAACATTCGAAATTGCTCTTTGCGAATGTACTTGTTCAGCAGTCTTAAATCTAGTATTGGTTTGCATTCTCTGGTGGGACCTCTTTTCTGAACCAGAAAATAGCACAAATAAATCCCTTGTTTTAGTTGTGGAATAGGGATCTTTTCTATGGCATGCTGTTGTAGGAACACTTCTGCTTGTAATAAGTGGGGTCTTTGAAGAGGCTTTTGCTGTGGAGGAACTGATGGTGGTGGGGACTTGAACCTGAGCAGATAGCAATTCGGCACAATATTCAAAACCCACTTGTCCTTTGTTAACTTCTCCCACTCCTCCAGGTGTAACATACTTCCTCCCACTGGAGTGGTCAACTGGCATGGAGGAACCAATCCCTCATTGCTTTGCTGATGGTTTAGGAACGTTAGGTTACTGTTTCGTAGATACTCTCCCTTGTCCAGGTCGTCTTTGTTGGAAATTGGACCTGGATTGACCTTGACCCAGATTGTGTGTTCTAATGAGGGGGTTTGAACCCTCTGTTGAGAGACTCGTAGATCATTATGACGGAATCTACGCCTAAACTCTTTAAGGCAACAGCTTTCAGTGTCTCCAAATCGTTCATCTTGGACATTTTATCGTCCGCATGTGCGCCGAACCGAGGATCCGTTGAATGGGAGGTTTGTGATCCTTCTTTGTGCATCTGGTTTTAGCCACAAGACGAAGCCATGCTGATCTCTTTGAGCAGATGCCATGCGAGTATCCAAGGGCTGCCATGTCAGATGCATCTGCAGCTGCACTTAAGACCTGGTTAGCTACCAGTACCTTCTTGTAATATTTCTTGGAAGTCGTGTTGATCCTCCTTCGGAAGTTTGCTTGAAAATCTCGCCAAGGAATTACAGAGAGATCCATCGTACCGACCCAGCAGAGAAGAAGCACTAGCCACCTTCATAATCTAAGCATTGCACATTTGTTTGCCCAAATAATCCATATTCTTGCTGTCCTTCTCTGTTGGGGCAGTAGAAGATTTCGCTGAATGTGCCTTCCTGGCTGCAGCAACTATCACTGACTCAGGAGGTGGGACTGCATGAAGAAAAAACGGGTCCTGGGCCTTATAGTTTTTGGAAATCCTGGTGGGAACTGAACCCACTGTGGCCGGGGTAAGAAAGGTCTGCATTGCAGGTTCTAGCAGACCTGGAACCTAAGGAAGCAGAGGCTTTGCAGTAGACTTGGGTTGCAAAGTTTCAAAGATCATTGATGTGGAAACTGGTGGAGCATACATAGTGATATTGAGCTTGTTGGCACTCCTACAAAGGACATCATTAAAAGTTCCAAGATCGTCTATCAGGGACACCCTAGATGGGGGTGTAGTGGACAGAGTGGGAGAGTAATCTCTAATAGAAGATGTTGTTGACGTAGTTGTTGTTGGAGATCTAAGTCTTCTCTTAAGAGTAGGAGAGCGGCGAGATCTTGAACGCCCTCTTGACCTTTAATGCCTTCTCACAGGTGATCGAGAGCTTCTTGGGGACCTGCGTGGAAAGGACCCCAGAGACTCTGGGTGGCGATAGAGATTTGGAGAAACTGTCCAGCCATTGTGGCGATAAGTTAGTAGGAGACTTATCTTGGAGCTGGAGATCCCTGTATAATGTGCGGTCCAGGAGAAGATGACCCTACTCTACGTCGACCTTGGTTTTTCTGGTGAGTCTTTAGAAGTGGCAACAATCCTCTCCCTCGACGTCGAACACTGCCTCGACCCAGATAGCGCCACCACCCACGTCGACCGCTGTGGAGACACACTGGAAGAGTCATGTCTTTGTAATGATTGTCTCAACGCCTGTCTCCTCAACGGTGATCGTGACAGTGTTCGACGTCTAACGTCGATGGGTGTATGGTACCTTCAATGTAGATTTCCTAGTCGCCGATCGTGCCCTCGTCGCTGACAGTCTGTGGGTCGGACAGGGGTTTCTCATTGTCGAACTGCGAAGCCGACCTTCAAGAAGGAGGTGGCAATTTAGAAGTCTACCGTTGTCTAGTCGTCGACTGATGTTTCGACGTAGACTTAGACCGGTCTTCACTTACATACTTAGAGCCCGAAGTATGACACAACGTCGACTTCCTTTTTGTTGACAACGGTTCTTGTCTCTTCGACAGCGATCTCTCCCTAGACGTTCTAGAATGGCTTACTAGCTTTTCTGACGCCGATTTCGACGCTGACGGCGAGCACTCTGGAATCTGCTTTTTTCTGGAAGCAGGTGAAACAGATCAACTCTTATGTTGTCCATGAGACGAGGGCTTCTTGGAATGAGACTCAAGGCCATTTTTCGTTCTTCCTCTCTATCGACGCATGAAGTCTGATTTTTTTTCTCTGTCATGCAGAGTTTTTAGAAAATTGTTGACAGTAGTCACACTCCGGTGGATTGTGTGAGGATGGCAAACACAATACACACAGAGTGCGGGCCAGATTTTGCCATCTTCCCACAGAAGGGACATTTGTTAAAGCTGGCATTTCTGACATAAAAAGATAGTAAAAATTTCAGAAGGGAGTTAGAAAATTAAGTAGTAGAAAATCAATTTGACTGAAAACAAAAAAAAAAAAAAAAAGGACACAGCTCAAGCTCCAGGATCCTCACAGAAGGAGCCGGAAAAAAGAACTGACTGAACTGTTACCCGTGGTGCATGATGGGAGAAGGGGACTCCTGGAGGTCTTAAAGGCACGGTGTCCAGGTTCTCTTGAGCCTTAACGGCAAGGTGCCCGTTTTTTGTTATACAGTGATAATTATTCATCTATGCAGCCTAAGAACAAATTGCCTACAATTACCTGTTTTTCTTTATGAAAATAAAGGGTTGTTGTTGAACACTACTGGAGTGTATGTTCTATGTTACTTTATTTACAGGTGATATTTTCTTACAGTAGAAATCCATTTAATTTTGTCTGCTCGGTCTATTGGACATATTATAGGCTGCATATCTATATGTATATACATGTATATATGTATGATTTTGGAAGTACTATGTACTTGTGGTTCTAAACATACACATATATGTATTTTTGTATATGGGCGGGGATAATTCAGTGCTTATGAATATTGATGAGTATCCCCTGGAAGAGAAAGTAAAAGGCATATGTTCGGAGTTGACAGTTTGGAAAAGGAGACTAAGCACAGTTTGGGGAAAATAGAATTGTGCTTTATTGTATCTGACTTTCTTCAGCACTCACGGGATCAAACGTAGCGAAGGGAAAATGTACAGGAGACAGAGGTACTTCCAAAGACAGAAGGAATCTCAGGGACACTCTAATGGTAAAGTCAGGCATACAAAAAGCTGAGCAGTGTTTTCAGAAGAAGCTAAAAGAGGTATGCTGCACTACACAAAGACCTGTGACCACTGCAAGCTGCAAAAGTTCCTCTTGGTAGGCAAAATGACACCTGCTGACTTGGTCAATCATCTTGAGCAGACGTCTACTTCTGGTCAAGGAAAGTCCAGTCGAGCTACTAGCATATTTTATCACGAAAATAGTGACATGTGTTATTATACTATGACCAGTTTAAGAAGTATTATCAATAGTTACTACAAAAGTATTTTAGGCGAGGTTACCAGAAAAAATGCCATGAAAACGTTAATCAATATTAAATGCCTCCACATGAGTAATGAAGTAATGCTCCAAATCATATGTCCTGTGGCACAAAGGACATAATAACAGCAGAATTACCAGCTCTGCTTGAATTATCATTCAACCATCAACTTTAAATATTTTTTCAGAACTGCAATATTTTGTCTTAGTCAGCATATTAGTTTTTGGTAATACAGATTTTATACCATATAACTCTTGATTTTGGGCAAACAAACTTAATTGTCCAGGAAAAAAACCTTTTCTGAAAACATTTTCTTAAATGAGCATGTCATTTTTATAGTGTACCATCATGTGAAATTGCCTCATATGGTTAGATTCTGTTTTCAAAGCAATACTGTATGTGTTCATGGGCCATATCAGACAGAATGTGAGTGACGCTTGAGCACACCAATGGCGGAGGATCATAGGCCAGGGGTGCTCACCATAAGACCAAGGATGCCTATGTGATGTCAATGCCTGCGCCGAGGCTGGACACCATTACATCCAGGATGCCCACTGTACATTAGTCATGGAGGAGGAGTCCCTATTCTGTCGAGGATGGCTAAAAGTATGCCAGGCATGCTAAATATGTCCGTGTTGACAAAACTAGATCAAAAATGCCAAAACTAGTCAATGATGACCATTATTATGCAATAGGCAATATTATATCACGAACAGACAATTACGCAAGAGATAAATGTGTATGCTGACCATCATAAGGATTTTAACAGTCCAGAGTATGGTTGGTACACAAATGCTAGGCTTGCACGAGAACCCCTTCATCTTTGAGGCATTTTTTTTGTATTCCAGGCTGTACTTCAAAAAGAGTGCTGCCACGAGGTACACAAAATAGTCTGAATTATATTTTACGAGACGATTAAAATATCAGTTACACTATTCTGTTGGTCCTTGCTAGAGGAATTAAGTTTTGTGGGCATGAAGATGTGGGCAGCTGTGGAGGTACAAGTCCCTGCCAATTAGAGCCTCTAAAAGTAAAGTCCAGAAGCATGGTGGCACTGTGCACTGGAACTAAAACCCATGTCCTTTAGAGGGGGTGTGATAAGGAGTAATGAGAGCAGAAGCAGTACCGGGCCAACAACTGTCAGATTCCAACATTGCTGACATTGTCAACACAAGCAAGCTTGCCACACCCCTAGCTCAAGCCTACTTTCCAAAACACAGATGCTATTTAAAGCGTTTTAATAAGCTGCACACTGCTTGATAATGAAGAAGACAATGTGTGAAAGTCGCCAGGCAAAACAGATGCCAAGCATACCTATGCCCCTTGTAGCAGGCGTCTGGGATCTGCAGGCTTTGTTCTGAGAGGAGGCGAATGTCAGAATACTGTGGGAGAAGGCACACCTGTTTGGTGTGTAACTTATGTGAATACCAGTTTCCTCAAGGGAGTTAATTTTGCTCTTACCAGCTCATCGACGTCTGCGCCATTGACAGGTGCAGCACGCTGCCTGGTGCCTTTAGCAACAGCTGAACTCTTCTTCCTGATTGGCCTGCTCTTTCGGGCAGAACGCGTGGCTGTGCTCTGCTTGGTCTTGGCTGCCTTCCTAGATCTCACTGAAAATGACGTTTTTGAAAGGAAAAAGTTAAAACCTGCTTGTTCATTAGCCGAATTACAGGAAGGAATAAAATGAGTGAGCTGTATTTTGGTAAAAATATGTACCTTGAACCCAAAACAATGGAAACCAGCAACATGACAACATGTTCTCATAAACATACCAGTTATAGCACCCAGCATAGTACCCTGCCATACTATAGAAGAGGAGTTGACACCCCAAAAAAGCAACAACTGACAGTCAGCTCGGTGCACTAGGACAATTATACGGGTACCAACACTTTAAAACCTGCTCAGACTGCAGCTATTCAAGATGGCAGTCTATAGTGGACATGCGACATGAAAATCCCATGCCGACACTACCTAAAGCACAAGTTACTTACCTTCGGTAACGTTTTATATGTAAGAAACAGTATTTCGTATTAGATTCCTTACCTTAGAATATCCCAGGGCGTCAGACTGGATCCGGAAATTTTTGCGTAGCAGTACCCCGCGAATTGGTAGGCGTTGTCTGCGGCTCCGCGTCAGTCGTCGGGATGACAGAGTACTGAGACGCCAGCCCTCGCGCACTGACGTCAGTTCTTATACATAGCTTTTCCGGGCAAGAAACGCAAAGCCATGATAACACTGGTGCCATGAAACTAGGGCCTTGAAAGGGGATGACCTTAACCCTAGATATCGGTTCGCAGAACGGGGAGGATGGGTGGGGCGGTAAGGAATCCAATACCAACTACTGTTTCTTACAGCTATATTATTACCCAAGGTAAGTAACTTGTGGATCTGAAAGAAACAGGCTAGTATTAGATTTCTTACCTACGAATAGATACACCAGCAATACCAACCCCGGTGGTGGGTCTGCGAACCAATGATCACACCAGAAAGTCCTGGAGAACGGAACGGCCGAAGAAGCCATCTCTACGGACTACGCTGTCCAGGCAGTAGTGTCTTGTGAAGGTGTGCAGCGAGGCCCACGTAGCTGCCTGCAGATGTCCTGCAAGGGGACTCCCCGACCCAGGGCAGTAGTAGCCGCCGTGGCCAGAGTGGAATGGGCCCTCAGCCCAACAGGAGGCTCCTTTTTAGCCAAAGAGTAGCATACCTTGATGCACAACACGACCCACCGAGAGATGGTCCGCTTGTGCACCGCCCGACCTTTTAGCGCCCACGTAACCAACAAAGAGATGGTCACCCACCCGGAAATGGCGTGTGAGATCCAAATAGAATGAGAGAGCACGTTTTGGGTCCAAACGGTGGAGCCTCTCTTCCTCTTTCGAGGGATGCGGAGGCGGAAAGAAGGTGGGCAAGGTGATGTGGAAGGCTGTGACTACCTTGGGCAGGAAAGAGGGTCACGTCTGCAACACAACTTTGTCCGGATGGACAGAAAGGAAAGGAGGTTGAGAGGAAAGAGCCTGGAGCTCACTCACCCTCCTGGCAGAGGTGATGGCAACCAGGAATGCAGTCTTGAGAGTAAGGAGACGAAGAGGACAGTTATGAAGTGGCTCGAAAGGAGCGCACATCAGATAAGTCAGAACAAGGTTCAAGTCCCACTGAGGCATCACGAAAGGAACAGGAGGAAACATGAGTGATGCTCTTGAAAAACCTATTTACAACTGGGGACTTAAACAAGGAGGGCTGATCAGTGAGCCTTAAGAAGGCGGAAATAGCAGAGAGGTAGCCCTTGATAGTGCCCAGAGCAGAGCCCTGCTGGGCAAGAGAAAGAAGAAATAGGAGAACCTCTGAAAGAGGGGCAGAAAGGGAATCCACAGCCTTTGCTGTGCACCAAGCCACAAATTTGTTCCACCTGCAGGCGTATACCAATTTTGTGGAGGGACGCCTGGCTGCCAGAATCACATTACAGACTTTAGGAGGCAAGTCAAATGGCCTCAACTGCCGCCACTCAATCTCCACGCATGTAAGTGGAGACTGGACAGGTTCGGGTGGAGGACCGTCTCCTGCTGCTGAGACAGAAGGTTCTCCTGAAGAGGCAGACGAATCGGGGGATCAACAGACATTCTGAGTAGCTCGGTATACCAGTATCTTCGTGCCCAGTCCGGAGCCACAAGGATGACTTGGGCCCGGTCGCGCCTGATCTTCAGCACTCCGGGCAGAAGTGGTAAAGGCGGACAACAGACCGCAGCTCCACTCGCGACGAAAAGAGTCTCAGAGCGAGTGCCACCTTGGAAATTCCAACGCGCAGAACTGAGGACATTGCGCGTTCTCTTCTGTGGCGAATAGATCTAACCAAGGCTCTCCCCACTGCTGAAAGAGGCCTTGCGCTACGTCCGAGTTCAGACACCATTCGTGATCCATCATGCACCGGCGGCTGAGTTAGTCCTCCCTGGCGTTCAGGGAACCTTCCAGGTGTTGAACCACCAGGGTCACGCCCTGATGTTCCAGCCACTGCCAGAGGTGCAGAGCCTCCTGGCATAGGGTCCACGACCCCACCCCGCCCTGTTTGTTGCAGTACCACATGACGGTGTTGGTGTTCGTGAACACCTGCACTACACTCCCCTGGACAGAGGGGAGGAATGCCTTCAGTGCAAGCCGGATCGCCCGCAGCTCCAGAAGGTTGATGTGGAGCCAGGACTCCACGGGAGACCAGAGACCTCTGATCTCTGTCTCTCCCATGTGGCCCCCCCCAGCCCTGGAGGGACGGGTCCGTCACAACTACGTGCTCTGGTTGGGGAAGGGAGAGGGGTCTGCCGCTGACCCAATCGCGGTCCGTGAGCCACCACTGCAACTGTCTTGCAGTGCCCTCCGAGGTCAAGACATGGTCAGACAAGTTGCCCTGATGCTGGGTACACTTAAATTTCAGGTCCCACTGCAGAGCCCGCATCCACCACCTGGCGTGATGCACCAGAAGGATGCAGGAGGCCATCAGCCCCAGCGTCAACCTGACCGAGACTCGGGATAATGGCTGAAAGATCGGAATCAGAGCCTTAATATCCCGAACCTGCTGTTGGGGAGGATAAACCCGAAACTGTGCAGAGTCTAGAACCGCTCCGATGAAGAGGAGCTTCTGAGAGGGACACAGGTGTGACTTCTGCACATTGATGGAGAACCCCAGCAGGTGCAGGAGGTCGGCCGTAGTCTGGAGTGGCTGACTGTCTGGGGCGAGCCCGCCTTCAACAACCAGTCGTCGAGGTAGGTGAAGACTAAAACCCCTAACCTGCACAGATGAGCTGCGACCACCGCCATCACTTTCTTGAACACCCGTGGGGCGCCGGTAAGGCCGAAGGTGGAGCACAGTAAACTGAAAGTGCTCGTGGCCGACCGTGAACCGCAGGTAACGCCAGTGGGCCGGCAGGACGGGGATGTGAAAATAAGCGTTCTGCAAGTCCAACGCTACCATCCAGTCTCCCGGGTCCAGGGCAACTAAGTCCTGAGCCAAAGTCAGCACTTCTCCTTCCGGAGGATGCTGTTGACGTTCCGCAGATCCAAGATAGGGCGTAGGCCCCCTTTGCCCTTCTTGGGTACCAGAAAGTAGTGGGAGTAACAACCACACCCTACTTCTGGCCCAGGAACACGCTTAATGGCCCCCTTGGCCAGGAGGGCCGTAACGTCCTCTCGCAGAAGATTCAAGTGATCCCCCAACACGCAGTGGTACTGCGGTGGCATGGCTGGAGGGGTCACCTCGAAGGGGAGGGAGTAGCCCCTTTGGACGATTTGCACACCCACCTGTCCGAAGTGATGTTGCCCCAGTGAAGGAGGTGATGGCGAACCCTGCCCCCCACTGGCGTCATGTGGGCTTGAAAGCTCGGACTAGGAAGGCCTTGAGGTGGATGCTGCGGGGTGGATGTGGACTGGCCTTGTCGTCCCCGGGCACAGCCATGGCAGTTACCACGTCCGCCGCCGCGCTGAATGTTAGTCTGCGGCCCGTGGCTGGCAGGACGTGTGGGGGCGCCCCTTCCTTGGCCACGAAAGGAGCGAAAGGCAGCTGGTTGCTGGTGCGGGGCAGACAGGCCCAAGGACTTGGTCGTATCCCTGGAGTCCTTAAAGCGCTCAAGCGCACTCTCTGCCCTGTCGCCAAAGAGGAAACGGCCATCAAACGGCATGTCCATAAGGGTGTTTTGGACATCAGCCGAAAAGTCGACGAATCGCCACAGTCATTGCCATCGCTCTACGTAGCGAGTCCGTTGTATCCAGTCTACACCAGATGGAATACCGTGCCGCATCTCGACCCTCCGCAAGGGCTTGGGCGAGTTTAGTCCGGGCCTCCTCCGGACATTTTGGCAGCACGGGCGCGACCATGTCCCACAGAGAGTGGGTATAACGGCCCAAGAGGCACGCAGTGTTAACGGACCGTAACCCCAAACTCGGTGAGGAGAACATCTTCTTGCCATACTGTTCGTACCTCTTGGATTCCAGATTGGGGGGAGCAGTCGGGAACGCGGTCTGGGACTTAGAGGCCTGTATGACCAGGTTCTCAAGGGTGGGGTGGGTGGACAGGAAGCAAGGGTCGCCCGGAGACGGGCGGTGGCGTCTGACCACGTTCCTATCTACAGGGGACCTTTAGCGGGCCTGGACCAGGTGCCCAGAAGAACATCAGATAAGGCCTCATTAAACGGCGGCAGAGGCTCAGAGGAGCTTGCCTGCGGTTTAAGGACCTCTGTGAGGAAGTTAGTCCTCACGGCCGCGACGAGGATTTCAAGGGATAAGGCCTTGGCCGAAGCACCCGGGCCGCTTGGGGACCCAGGCGGGGCCGCTTGGCCCGAAGGCGCCGTGGAACCGGATGGAGGAGTGAGAGACCTCATGGCCATAAGGAAGGACTCTATCTCCGGCGTCGCGTTCTGCCCAGGGACCTGCGGGTATGGAGCAGGCCGCGGCGCCTGCTGCTCGGGAGCCACGTGGGTGGTGTTGCCCGAACCCCCGGCCACATCGCGTGAGGGGGTGAAGGGGGGCGGGGAGGGAGAGGGAAGTGTCAGAAGAGCGATGAAGTCTCTTTAACTTCTTGTGCCTCTTACCTGAGGATTTGGAGCCCAAGGAATGGTGTAGACTCACGGAGCTATGATGACTCTGGCCCCGCGACCGGTCCCTCGACCTCCTTCCGGACCAGGACCTCGAACGGCGCGGGGCCGACTGCCGGAGCTCGACGCGCTTGCGGGACTGCTCCCGCCTAGCCTTCGACGTCAAGGCCCGGCAGTCGGGGCACGACTTGTCATCGTGGTCGGGCCCCAGGCAATGCAGACACCAGTGATGGGGGTCAGAAACCGACAGTCGGATCAGTCGACGCAGGGTTTGAAGTCGGGCATCCCTACCGGCACCGCCCGAGTCGTTCGACTCGAAAAACAGGTCAAAAAGATCCCAAAAGTTAAGTCAAAAATTGACTAAAGGGTACCACTTTCTCCGGACCTGCGCTTGCTGGCGCGGAAAAAAGAAGAACTGACGTCAGGGCGCGAGGGCGGCGTCTAAGTACTCCGATGACATCATCCCGGCGCCAACGACACCGATGATGGACGTGGAGCCGCAGACGACGCCTACCGACGCGCAGGGGTACTGCTATGCAAAGTTTTCCGGATCCAGTCTGACGCCTGGTGATATTCTAAGGTAAGGAATCTAATACTAACCTGTTTCTTTCAGATCAGATTATCTGTAGAATACCCAATGACCCATAAGGAAGCTACAAGTGGTCCACAGAGCAGGGCCTCTCTGCAAAGTCCCTCAAATACACTTTGACAACATAGGTCAGAAATAAAGCAAGAATGATCACAAGTGCTGGATATCACAAAACAAAACAATCCTCTGAAAGGGGTAGGCTGTTCGGCAAACAAACCATATCTGCCATCAGCAGATGTTTCTTCCATTGCCTTCAAGGCCAGAGCATGTGGCAGCTTCCAAGAACCTCATCCCAACAGCTTCCACTGCCTGCCATCTCTAGTCCAACATCCTCCATCCATAAATCATCCTGCCAAAGGAAGGGGCAGACAAAGCAAGGCTTCCTTCTGTACCAGGCTGCTACAGCATATGTCAGGTTTACAGCAAGTGTCATATCTAGCAAGCCGACATTCTTGATTATTTCTTTGAGTGGGGGGGTGAGTTGAAGAATAAAGCCTGTGAAGGGATTACCTTTGGACTACAAACTGAAAGGAGGGTTCTCCTCAATAACCTTTCATCACTAATGCGACAAAGTCTGGACTGCATTTTGGCTTTATTTTTAGCTGTTGTGCATCCTTAAACACGAGGAACCAAAGCTCTGCTCCCAAGTTTGTCCCTACCAACATTATTATTTCATGGCTGGGAGTACAACCCCTCAGTCAGAGCACAGTCTTCACCTTTTAACACTGGCTTCCACTCATCATAGCTTGAGATCAATGTGTCCAAGGAGAAATCGCAATTCTTAAAGGGGACAGGCATGGACTACTTAATAGCACGGGCACTACTGAACACAAACCGCATATGAAGTTGTACAGATTAATAACTGAAGTCCAGCCACAAGTACCAGGTTCTGTTAATTTCAGGCACTCTATGAAGCAGTAAGATTATCACCAATGGCAAATATTACCAGAGTGCCTTCATACATGTGTCCAGTCTAAATGAGTACATGGATGACAAATGTTAATCTGTAGTAAAAGCTAGCATACGGAACATTTGAGGGAAAACTTGTAGTTGATACAGAGCACCACAAGAACATAGCAAGGCTCAATCAGGACAACAAGGACAGAAGCAGGATCTCGGGCAGCACCAAAACAGAGGCTCTAAAAGTAAGGCTCACCTGAAATTAGATCCCTTATTTACTGAAGTCATGAGCTACACACACGCAATGCCCTCTAATGGCTCCAGTCACCTTAAGATTGCCTGCAGACAAAGTGGGACCACCTCATGTACATGAAAATATTTTAAAAGATTGCATCAAAAGCAGGCAGTATTACTTTGGATTTATGGTAACAACCCTTTGGCAAAAAATATTGCCCAATATGTTTCAAGAGCATGCATATACTTACATCTGAGCCCAACCACATCCTCATAATCCTCGTCCTCATAATCCTCGTCCTCCTCGTCGTCTTCCTCCTCAGAAGATTCTTCTTCATCCTCGTCCTCATCTACAGAGTCCTCTGCGTAATTCCTGAAATACCGAAAAGTTACTTAAAGCAGTTAGGAAACCAATGGACTCCATTTTACCAATGAAACTGCTTTACTGCCTAAACATTAGGATAGTATTTCGCTCACTTGTGCTTTCAGCCACAGAATGCCACACTCATGGAGCAAACCTTAAGAATGGTCTTAAGACCAACAGATGGAAAAGCTGAGAACCAACTGACAAATAGGCTTGGTCAAGGCACAACATAAAAGGTGGTTAAGTGAACACTGATTGTATGCATGGGACAGGAATTCAAGACTGAAGACTTGCCTGCCCCGAGAGTTTCGTCTAGCTGTTGATGGCTGACAGGCAGGGCACTGCCATTCACCATCCGGTATCTCGTAGAGTGCTGGCCTCAGGCAGAAAAGATGGAATGCTTTATTACATTGGTCGCACAGGATCAGCTTGTCATCTTCACCTAATGAGATCAAAGGATATGGATCTTTAGTATCCAAAGAATCTTTTCAAAATCTTAGGTAGACCTGTAAGGTTTATTTCAATCCTTAGGAAAATAAACAGTTTCATAGGCTGCAACCAACATTTTATATCAAACATTAAATGTGATGCCAAAGTAGCACATTTGACTTCATGCAGGTTAAGGGGCAGAGAGATCAACAGTCCAATATTCAAAATTCTCATCACCTCCTTCAATCTACCTGTAAATAACATAACCGCAGATGCACACTTTCCCAAAAAGGTTTCATTATGAAATTTATCAAGAACATAAGGGGAGAAAATCGGAAAATGATGGAGGCATACACTGAAGGGACAATTCACAAAAGAAAACCTATAGATAGAGGTCCACTAAAAGGTACACTTAAGCAACCAAATGAAACAATAACATTGCATGGTAGAACCATTAGGCGCTCAATGTTTCAATTAAAAAGGAAACTGTTAAGTAGTGGAGTTTTTCACCGAAAAACACTGCACAATACCTTTGTCCAGGCTGACCTTGCTTTCCACTAAGGCAGAGATAATAAAACGTTGACACTTTTGTAAGAGTTCTGATCTCCAGTTAGCTGCTCTACAGACAACAAAAAATGTATTTCTAAAATGGGATTTAGACACTTTTCCTTCCTTACAATGGGCGATGTCTACTCCAGGTCGAGCGTGTGAACTTTCTGGCACCAATGTATTACTCCAGACAACCCAATAAGTTAGAGAAAGTTTTGATGCCAGCATCACATTAAAGCTGGTAAGACTGGTTGAGGCCCTTTGTTTTATCAAATTAGTACTGAAGGCCCACCTTCGGTGTGAAATGATTTTTCTCCTAGTGTGCATGAGTTTGGGCAGAAGTTGAGGAGCAATGTGGTCGCATTATTGTGAAAATGTAAAATAACTAGGGAGAAAAGGGTGGAGTCCTTAACTGCCAACATGCCATTCACTGTTTCTTAGGTGTTAGCTGATGGCCTCTAACTAGTAAACCATACAAGTGGACTTAACTAACAAGGAAGATACAGTCAAGGAGAGGTGTTCTAGTGTGGCTTCGATTAATGTTCAAAGTAGGGTTAATTATGTATTTTTTTTTTTAAAAGCTAAGCGCCAAAGGGAAACGCCCTTTAAAAAGGATGCTACGCAAACCAATGATGGACGGAATGCAGAATAAATTAAACATTCACACCCAGTCAAGAGATCGGGGTTAAATCAATCTTTCTTTTGCTCGGCATGCCACCCCAGTTTAGACCCAGCCATATGCAAATAGTTCTTGAGCCTGCTCCTCATGGGAACAGCCTCAAGAAATATTTTAGAAACTAAAGGGCACAAAAGAACTGGAGCGATTTCTGAAAGGTTCAAATACTCACCGAATACGTAAAATCCGTTTTAAGAATGAAGTAAACATCTATGCAAGGATGAAACGGACATTTCAACTAATTTAAATTATGTTCGCGAAGGAAAATGGGGCTTACCAGTATGCATCTGTTCTTGGCATGTAGAGCTACAGATTCGTCTACTTTTGCATAGATCGCCATCTGGTGTTGGCTCTGAAGTTTGCAGTTTGTTTTTGCCCTGGAAGAAGTCTTTGTAGTCACGAGGTAGGTGACTCCTCCCCAGGACGATAGTGCGCATGCCCATCGACTCAATCCTTAGATTCTTTTTCCACAAAGGTTCAAGATGGAGTAGTAAGAAGTAGACAGATAGTACTGGAACAGATAGAGGTATCCGGGGAGGGGGTGTTCGTACAAACATCTGCAGCTCTACATGCCAAGAACAAATGCATACTGGCAAGTAGCATTTTCTGTTTGAGGCATATGAGCTGCGGATTGTATACTTTTGCATAGACTGTACATCAGTTACCTCCTTAGCGGTGGCTATCTATTTGTTGCAGTGGTTTGAAAAAGTGTTCTTAATACAGCCTGGCCCACACTAGCTTGTTGTTTTGCCTGCACATCAACACAATAGTGTTTTATGAAGGTGTGTGGTGCAGCCCAAGTTGCTGCTTTGCAGATGTCATCTTGGGGAATGTTCTCTAAGAATGCCATGGAAGCCCCTAGTTTGCGTGTGGAATGAGCTCTAGGGGGAATGATTAGCGTGTGTTTTGCTTTGATATAGCATAATCGAATGAATGTATTTAACATTTCACCTTGCGCATCCTGTCTTTGAGATAGGATTGCCCTTTATGAATGAATGAATGGGCATTTGTATAGGGCATGGATACCCAGGAGCATCACAGCGCTGACACCCTAACTAGAGGAACAAATACCCTAGGGGAAAAGCCAGGTCTTTAGTTTTCGGAACTTCAGGTTATTTGGTTCCCTACAGAGATTCAACGGAAGGGCATTCCAGAGTCTGGGGGAATTGAATGAAAAAAAGCTGTCCACTACTTCTCGCTTTCTTGACCCTAGGGACCACAGCAAGGTGAAGATCTGAGCGAAGTTTCCGGTTTCCCCTCTAAGGGCGAATCATGGCTTTGTTAATGGGGGGGTCCTCGCCCGTCCAGCGACTTATGGGCTATGCAGACAGCCTTAAAGTGGATTCTCTCTTGAACCGGGAGCCAGTGGAGAGAGCGAAGTGCGGGTCTTGCGGAGCATCAATAGGGGGTCTCGGTAAGTAGCCTCGCTGCACAATTTTGTACGACCAGCAGTTTTGCCGTCACAGAGTTCGGGGCACCCAGATTAAGGGAATTTCCGTAATCTATCCGTGACAAGATTAGAGCCTGGGTCAATAGTTTTTCTGCTTGGAAAGGTAGAAGAGGGAGGATTTTGCGGTGTTTTCTCAGCAGGCCATAGCCTGTGGCAACAGTCTTCCTGGTCTGCACTATAAGGGTAATGTCCTCATCTAGCCAAATTCCCAGACTTTTAATCTGTCTTGGGAACCAGCACAGAACCCATAGAGGGAGGCCATGTGGTGCTTGGAGGCAGACTTCGAGAATTACTGAGGATCATGAGCTCGGTCTTTTCCCCCAGTGAGTTTCAAGTGGGAAAGGCTCATCCACTTGACGACTTCCTCAAGGCAGGAATGGAGGTCATTGGTCTGCTGGTTGGGATGGCTCAGCGCTACGACCAGCTGCGTGTCGTCTGAGTATGGCACCATATGAATCCCAAAGGGGGCTAGGACTTCCGCCAGCAGGGCCATGTAAACATTAAAAAGAATAGGACTCAACGAAGATCCCTGGGGAACTCCACACTGTAAGGGGATAGGTTGTGATTTAGCACCACCTTCAAAGGCCTGGAAAAATCTTCGTTCTAGGAAGCCATAATAGGGCTGTTCCAGTTACTCCTATACTCCTGAGGTATATACCAGGACATGGTGGTTCACTGTGTCGAAGGCCGCACTCAGGTCGAGGAGGATTATTGCTGCTGCCCCTCCTGCATCAAAAAAATTTCTGGTTTCTTCCACCACTTATAGAATGGCGATTTCTGTCCCTTGACCGGGGCGGAAGTCAGTTTGGGAGGGGTGGAGAACATGGTTGGTTTCGAGAAACTGAGAGAATATGGTTGATGTATTTCTCCGCTATCTTGCTGATCCAGGAAGGAGCAAAATAGGGCGATAGTTGCCCAAATCGGCTGGATCCAGGTTAGGTTTTTTAACAGCGCTTTTACCATCGCCTTTTTCCACTCAGGAGGGACCATGCCCATTGCCAATGAGGCGTTAATCACGCAGCTAGCAGTGGGGGAGATTGTTTGTTTGACCAATTTCAGGATGTTTAGGTGCGAGGTATAGTGGCGACCCACTTTTTATTGATAGGGTGGCTAGGAACGATTCATGTGTCATTGTGGGAAAAGTCTAGTTTATGATCCACTGGATGCCCACCACTATTCGTATGCTTGAGTAAGATGTTGCTATCTTTTTGGGGGAGATGGTTGAGGATATTTTGTACTTTAGTGGAGAAATGTTTGGCCAATTCAGTACAGCGGAGACCCAAGGTGTTCGGTGGGGCCAGGGGCAAAAGTAGCTTTTTGCCAATTCAAAAGATTTTTTTGGGGGAGTTAGCGGCTGACACTCTTTCCCTCGTAGTAAGAGGCTTGAGCCAGTTTTATTTCTGCCTTGTATCATCTTATAGCTGCCAAATATTCAAATTTTTTCCTCATTATGGAACTCTTTACTCCATGTTTCTAGTTTTTTGCACTGCTGTTTTAATGTGCTTGGATCCTGCTTTCCTCTGGATTGAAATTTTAGGTAGCACCAGATTGAGTGAACTCTCAATCCAGTTGCAAAACCTTTCATTAGCTGCTGGCAAGTCAGAAACTGAGTTTGGCGTGGTCTTTTATAGTTCTAGGGTCCACCTCTCCTGCACGAGTTTTGACCAAGGTCGGGCTAGAGTTTGTATCGAAGGGGAAAGTGGTGCTATGCTTGGTGGCGCCCATAAAAAGGGAATCATGGAGAGGTCCGACCACAGTAAGGGGATGGGCTTTTTCACTTTTAGGTCCCCCAAATTAGAAATAATTGGGTCATGGAGATGTCCTTTTACATGAGTTGCATGCAAGACCTGAGTCAATTGATAGGCCGAAAGGTCTTGGGCTAACTCTGTTGCGGGTAACACTGAGGGGTCATTGAAATGCAGATTATAATCTCAAATTCAATAGAGAAATGGGTGTTCTCGCAGTCTAGCAATGGACTACCTAACCAGCGGCAAGTCAGGTAATCTTTGTAGATAATAGCGATACCTCCGCCCTTGCCTGTTGCTCTATCCAACCTCTGAATCAGATATCCCGTGGAAGTGTGAGTAAGTGCCATCTTTCTTGCGGTATGCCACTACTTTTTGCGGAATTGCTGATGTACTTTGACTGAGTGTGCTCTGGGCCCCTGCCAATCAGGTACCCAGGGCCTGTGTTCCTTCCCTAAAACTGTACTGAAGCCTAAACTCAATTGGCCTCTCTGGCCACAGGTCAGGCCCTGGTAAACGGTCCCCTTGGTACCCAGGGCACTGTGATCAGAGACAGCCCCTAAGGGCTGCAGCATTTATTGTGCCACCCTTAGAGGCCCTGTACCCCCCCACCCCCCACACACACACACCTTTGCAGGCTGAGTGTCTTGGTGGAGAACAAAACAAAGTCGACATGGCACACATCCCTGTGTGCCATGCCCACAACACACTGCCCTGGCATACCTCAGTCACCCCTCTAGCTGGGCGCCCTTTGTCAGTCGTGTGGGTGCAAGGGCATAAGCCCTGTAGCCCTACAGTACCCAGGTCCATTCCTGATCACTAAGTGCAGTGCTGCCATTCAGAGTATATGGTGCTGAGAGGTCGTCGTCACGAACTCCACAGCACCATGTTGGCTACACTGAAGACTGAGAAGTTTGGTATCAAACTTCTCAGCACATTAAACCCGCACTGATGCCAGTGTGGGAGTTAATGTACAATGCACGACAGAGGGCAACTTAGCGTTGCCCCCTGAAACTAACCAACAATCAGCGTCCTGACAGATGCTGCTTCGGCTGACACCCAGCAGACATGTTGCTGGACCCCTGGGTAGAGAGCCACCCACTCTCGTGGGACTGCAAGAATGCACATCCTGGGGCAAGGTGCTAGGCCTCCTCCCCCAGGATGGGCAGAGGAAGCTTCTAAGGCATGCCGCCTTTGTGAGCTTCTCCAGACCACTTGCGGTACTCAGCAACTGGTCCACACCGGTTCTGACCCCACTCTGGCAGGAAGACAGGCAGGAACCCAACGTGAGGAAAGGGGGGGTGTCAGCCTCTGCCAACCCCAACCCTCAGGTGGGGGAGGCGAGGCAAAGCACAAATCCAGGCTCTTGCCATCTTGAGGATGGGGAGCCCTACCCAATCAGAGGCAGGCTCCTGGTCCGCTTCCAATCGAGTGGCAGGATAAGGGGTGTACTCACCCCAGGGAAGCCTCAGTACTTAGTTTCATTTGCCTCATTTCCCTTAGACCACTGTAGTTTTCCTGATACACAAGTCGACAGAGCGACATGGGTGCCGGTTTTGAATTATAACCGACATCACGGTGAGAGGTATGCATCTTTCCGCTTTACGCACGTATTATCAACTTGTTCTCCCGTTTTTTCGAGCCTCCTTCCGGACTCATTCTCTCTTTCTCAATTGTTTCACAGTTCACGCCATCTGTGGCTTCACCTTTCAGGTAGTCCGCATGCCTTTATTTTGAGCATTTCCCTCTGATAGTATTTGGACGAACCCTTATTTCTTGTCTTATCTCTACAGCTACCTGCATTCCACTATAACAGAACTCTCTAATCTGATTGTGACTTGTGCCCAACCGGGTTGGAATTAACACCAGATCAGGGGTAAGATTTTCCGCAGGTACTTAACCTGTTTATAACTACTGTTGCCATTTCAACAACTCCCTATGGTTTTATTTGACGTAGTGATTCCGCCATTTTCTCTGTTACTTTTTAGACTACACGGAGCTTGGAATCAATTCTACAGGTATTTGGTAAATTTACACTTGCTTAGCTTCTCACCCTGTGATAACTCTTTCCCCTTCCACACCCGCCTTCTACAACATTTTTTCTCTCGGATATTCACTATTGGGCAGTGGACTTTACTCATTGACTTCAGGATTCTGTTAGGTGTGTTGCCAGAGTATTTTTCAAGTGATTCGCATGTGTAGCCATGATTAGATTGGAGCCTAATAAGGGATATGCCCCACACCAAATGTTGAGGGTTTCTCTTAAATATGGTTTCCACTAGTGTTGGGTGATGAAAATATTTTCACTTCTGTTCTCCAGTTAATGTCACTCTATACCTTGCTCTCAGGTCATCTTTTGTATCATTCCCAGCCCTGAAGAGTCAGAGACCACCGTTTCTCTGACGAAACGTGTCGGCTGGCTGCTTTGTAGAATAACCAATTAAAGAAACCAAGATATCTACGTTGGATATTGTACCATTTGCTTTCTATTTACATTTGCATTGCTTGTTCTAATACTGTATGTGGGCACGGGATTGTAGATATATGGGCGAGGTGAAGCACAACTCCGGGCTCTCGCCATCATGAGGATGGGGAGCCCTACCCAATCAGAGACCGGCTCCTGCCTCCCTCCCACTGGAGAGTGGCAGGATAGGGGGTGTACTCACCCCCGGGAAAGGACTTATTGGTCCCTGACCTGCCCATACCTGTAACACCCCTAAATGTAGTATTTAGGGGCACCCTGAACCTTCCTTCCTCAGATCCAGATTCCAAAACTAACAAGACGACGACCTGCTGTGCAGCTGCTAACAAGGACGACACCAACTGACTTGGCCCCAGCCCTACCAGCCTGTCGACCCTCGAATCTGATCCTGCTAAACCCCAGCGTCTCCTGTGGTCAGCAACCTAGAAAACCCTGGCGAACCGGACTGCCTTGCTCATTCAAAGACTGGGACTCCCACGAGCAGTGGTTCTGCTCAAAGATCTACAGTCCCTGGTGTCAGCCAGGAACCGCGAATCCAGAACACACTGCACCCGCCAAGCCCAGCCTGTGCCAGAGTAAACAAAGACCACAAGGACGTCCCCCCGGCGACCGTGACCCAGAATCCAGCACCCAAGGATCGTCCTAGACGCTCCTGACTACACCTGCTGTCTCACAACAAGGGAGACCTCCAACCGTGACCAGTCGAGGGTAAGATTTTCAGACACCAAAAGACACCCCGTGCCCCATGGCCCCCTGTGCCCAACTACTGGGTGTCTACCAAACCTACAGCTTCCCAACTTACCTCTCGAAGTGGTGGTCGCACCTGAAGAATCTCCGTCCCCGAGCTTGCAGCCTTTATTAGTCTTGCAGCTTTCCTATTGAAATCCATTGGGCACCCGACGGCCCAAAAACACCCTGCACCCAGCCGCCAGAGTGCCACTGGAAGCGCAGCATCTGTTCTATTCTACTTCCCCACTTGCCCTATTGTAAGTGACCAGGAGCTCAGCTCCCAAAACCGCGTGGCTTGCCTGCTAGCTGCCACCAACCAAAGGCCCCCTTACCCGCCATAGGCTAACATTGAGCCTACTCACTCTGCACCGGGCTGCCGCTGAGGGTGTCTACCTGAACCTATGAGACGCCCCCCGCACCCTCACTGAGTACTATTTGGAGGGTATTTTGCGTTGAGCGCAGTGTAATTATGTAGCATTTAATTATGTGGAGTGTATGTTGTATTCAGTAGAGTGTCATTGTGGGGCGTCTAATTATGTGGCACCGAGTGTCATTGTTTGGAGTGTATGTTGCATTGTAATTATGTAGCATATAATTATGTGGTATTGCGTGGAGCATGTGTTGCATTTAGTAGAGTGTAATTATGTGGTGTGTAATTATGTGGCACTGAGTGGTATTCGGAGTGTATGTTGCGTTGAGCGCAGTGTAATTATGTAGCATATAATTATGTGGCACTGAGTGCTACTGTGTGGAAAGTATGTTGGACTCAGTAGTGTGTAATTGTGTGGCATGTAATTATGTGGCACTGAGTGGTATTGTTTGGAGTGTATGTTGCATTAAGTGCAGTGTAATTATGTAGCATATAATGAGGGTGCAGTGTATGTGTGAGGGTGCAGTGTATGTGTGAGGGTGCAGTGTATGTGTGAGGGTGCAGTGTATGTGTGAGGGTGCAGTGTATGTGTGAGGGTGCAGTGTATGTGTGAGGGTGCAGTGTATGTGTGAGGGTGCAGTGTATGTGTGAGGGTGCAGTGTATGTGTGAGGGTGCAGTGTATGTGTGAGGGTGCAGTGTATGTGCGAGGGTGCAGGGTGTGCGAGGGTGCAGGGTGTGCGAGGGTGCAGGGTGTGCGAGGGTGCAGGGTGTGCGAGGGTGCAGGGTGTGCGAGGGTGCAGGGTGTGCGAGGGTGCAGGGTGTGCGAGGGTGCAGGGTGTGCGAGGGTGCAGGGTGTGCGAGGGTGCAGGGTGTGCGAGGGTGCAGGGTGTGCGAGGGTGCAGGGTGTGCGAGGGTGCAGGGTGTGCGAGGGTGCAGGGTGTGCAGGGTGCAGGGTGTGCGAGGGTGCAGGGTGTGCGAGGGTGCAGGGTGTGCGAGGGTGCAGGGTGTGCGAGGGTGCAGGGTGTGCGAGGGTGCAGGGTGTGCGAGGGTGCAGGGTGTGCGAGGGTGCAGGGTGTGCGAGGGTGCAGGGTGTGCGAGGGTGCAGGGTGTGCGAGGGTGCAGGGTGTGCGAGGGTGCAGGGTGTGCGAGGGTGCAGGGTGTGCGAGGGTGCAGGGTGTGCGAGGGTGCAGGGTGTGCGAGGGTGCAGGGTGTGCGAGGGTGCAGGGTGTGTGAGGGTGCAGGGTGTGTGAGGGTGCAGGGTGTGTGAGGGTGTGTGAGGGTGCAGGGTGTGTGAGGGTGCAGGGTGTGAGAGCTCAGTGTGTGTGGCCTAAAATAGTGTGAGGGTGCAATGTGTGTGGGCTAAAGTAGTGAGAGGGTGCAGTGTGTGTGGCCTAAAGTAGTGTGAGGGCGCAGTGTGTGTGGCCTAAAGTAGTGTGAGGGCACAGTGTGTGTGGCCTAAAGTAGTGTGTGGGCTCAGTGTGTGTGTCATAAAGTAGTGTGAGTACGAGTTCCAAGCCTGGTAGAGGAATGTTGGCTCGGTCATATTCCACAGCAGCCGCCCCAGCCAGGCTGGTAGTATGACACCAGCAGATGCAATATTTAGCAATCAGACAGTGTCAGAGAGGAAACGGACAGTCTAGCTGCGAGCAGAAGGCGGCAGAGGCATGGAGTGGGAAATCAACACTGGAGGAGACAGAAGGCCGTGAAGAAAGCACACATGAGATGGAGGAGCAGAAATCCGGAGGAAGAAAGCTTGAGAAAGTTGAAGGATGGAAGGATGGGGAGAAAGATTCAGATAAAGTCAGTGAGGAAGGAAACTATGGGGAGAACGGAATGGAACTAGAGCAAGAAATATGGAGTTAAAAGGCAGAGGGGAGGCTTAGAGCGTGTGGCTAATTGAGAACATCTAAGCGGCCAATAGGGGATAAAGGAGGTGTGAGTGCACGCCGAGGTTAAGGACTGTGCGAGAAGGGAGGGGGGGAATGCCAGCAGCAGGAGTCGGCAGGCTGTTTAAGGCAGATGGTGTCTGCGCGCAAAGGCATGGGCGAGAAGGGAAGGGAAATGCCAGCAGCAGAGTAGCCTGCAGGCTGTTTACGGGAAATTGCGTGAAAGGGGATGTTCATAACATTCACATTAGAAGAACCACACCAGTCAGCAGAGTAAGACCTTCTGCAGCGTCTAAAGACAGGAGTGTGGCCAGCAACATCAGAGATCAGTTGCACTACTTAGTTGCGTTATGTATTTTAAACATGCACAATTTATATTGGTATGTATGTTAAACGTGCACACACTTTATTTTCTTTTAAGGCAGGACTGCTGATGTGGCTCCACATGGCGCCATCCTTAAAAGTTACCGAACAGTGCGACGGTCGTTAGATGAGTGCCGTGCTGAAAGTGAAATGTTTTTAAAAGTTACTGACAGTGTGGTGGCCGTGAGATGGGTGCTAAGAGAAATGCTCACCTGAAATGTTAAACAAGAAGCGGTACAATTGCTCAAGCAGTGTCCCGCAAGTGGTGTGTGCGGCCGCCACTGCTGAAGCGCAGGGCGGCTTGAGAAACAAGTAAAAAAAAAAAAAAAGTTAAAATAAAACGAGACACGGCCTGGCTGGTAAGACTGCTAGATAGACTAAGAAGACGGACTACCCAACGTTCCTTGCTTGCTATTACTGCACATGAGCATGGTGTTGATCTGAAGCGCCATGCCCCTCTTCCTGGGAGTAAAACTTTGCAAGTACAACAAGAAACATAAAAGCAGGCGCAGTGCTCAAACATGAAACAGCACCAGTGTATATAAAAGTTATGCGCATAATGCACTGCATGGGGCATCTGATGACACGAGATATCAATTCTTGGGGAAAGTGTGATTAAGCTTGGTGCGATGATTCGGTGCCATGCTGAGCGAGAAATGCTGGCCCAAAATGTTTAAAAGAAAATTACTGAACAGTGAGACGGTCGTTAGAGGAGTGCCGTGCTGAAAGCAAAATGTTTTTAAAAGTTACTGACAGTGCGGTGGCCGTGAGATGGGTGCTAAGAGAGAAATGCTCACCTGAAATGTTAAACAAGAAGCGGTACAATTGCTCAAGCAGTGTTCCGCAAGTGGTGTGTGCGGCCGCCACTGCTGAAGCGCGGGGTGCCGGGCGGCTTGAGAAACAAGTAAAAAAAAAAAAAAAAAGTTACAATAAAACGAGACACGGCCTGGCGGCCGTGAAAGTGAAAGTACGGCCGGCCGTGAATAATTAGGGGGGAGAAATGCCTGAGGCGGAGCGCACGCTGGGGGATGCCTGTGGGAAGGAGGTTGGTGGCTTTGATGCGTGCACGCGCTTTTCGCGGGCACTGCATGAAATCGCCTGTTTCGTTAAGCTCTGGTTAAGCTCCTATATCTCGCCAGCAATGCGCAAGCGCATTAGCAGGCGAGACCTAAAAATGGTTCTTGTATGATTAATGCCTGGAGTTCACCAACTCTCCTGAGAGACGTGATAGCAACCAAAAAGGCTACCTTCCATGTGAGGAAATGTAGTTCTCATTGTGGAGAGGTTCAAAAGGGGGGCCCCATGAGTCTGGTAAGGACCACATTTAGGTTCCACACTGGAGAGGACGGGACTCTGAGTGGGATTATTCTTTTAAGTCCTTCCATAAAAGCTTTGGTAGTGGGCACTCGAAACAAAGACAAATGTCTTTTTGGAAATAGGCTGCAATGGCAGCTAGATGCAGCCTAATAGATGTATATGCTACGTTAACATGTTTGTAGATGCAAGAGGTAGCAGATAATGTTTTGAATAGAAGCATCTAGTGGATTGATCTTGTTTGTGCAATAAATGGCAAATCGTTTCCATTTTGCTGCATAGCAGGCTCTGGTGGTAGGGAGTCTAGCTTCTTTAATGATATTCATACAGTCTGGCGGAAGATTTAAGTAGCCAAACTATAAGACCTCAGGTGTCAGATCGCAAGGTTTAGTTGATTGGGATCTGGATGTCTTCTCTCCATGGTTCAGAGTGAGAAGCTTGGGTGAGAGACTTAGAGGCACAACTGATAGTTCCAATAGGGTTGTGAACCATGGTTGATGGGCCCATGTTGGAGCAACTAGGATCATTGTGAGGGAATGTTGTTGGAGTTTCCGAACCACTAACAGAATAAGTGGGAGAGGTGGAAAAGCATAAGCAAAATTTGCCTGACCAGTTCATCCATAGCGCATTGCCTTTGGACAATGGGTGCGGATACCTGGACGCGAAGGTTGGGCTTTTTGGTGTGTGGCGCACAGATCTATTTCTGGGTGGCCCCACGTGCGAAAGAATGGAAGAACAACTGGAGGATGAAGTTCCCATTCATGGATCTGCGGTGTTTGACGACTGAGCAGACCTGCTATCTGATTGTGTACACCTGGGAGGTGTTCTGCAAGGAGATATAGTTTTGCTGAATTTCCCATCTCCATATGCCCGGAGCTAGGTGTGAAAGCTGTGTCTCTCACAGTTTCTGTATGCAGTACATTGCTGTCATGTTGTCTGTGCACACCAGGACAGCTTTGCCTAGGAGGTGGAGTTGAAAGGATTTTAACCCTAGGAATATTGCTAACAATTCCAGGTACTTTATGTGGTATTGTTTTTGCTGGGGGTGGGTCCATATGCCCTGGATGGTTTGGGTTTGAAGAGGAGCTCCTCAGTCGGTGAGCGATGAGTCTGCCGTTAGTCTGTGGAAGCGGGTCGAGGAACGGAAAAGCGTAAGCAAATCTACCTGACCAATTCATCCATATCGCATTGCCTTTGGACTGTGGATGTGGATATCTGGCGGCGAAGCTTGGGCATTTGGTGTTTGTGTGTGGCGAAGAGATCTCTCTCTGGTTGTCCCCACATGTGGAAAAACTGTTGAAGAACTTGCGGATGAAGTTCCCACTCATGAATCTGTTTGACGAATTAACAGATCCGCTATGTTGTACTGGACTCCTGGCACGTGTAGGGCTAGGAGAAATATACTGTGGGGAATAGCCCATCTCCATATGCTTTGTGCTAGTTGAGAGCTTTAGGGAGTGTCCCGCCTTGTTTCGGTATGTAGTACATTTTTGTCATGTTGTTTGTGCGGACTAGGACAGCTTTGCCTGATATTTGTTTCTGGAATGACTTTAATGCCAGAAATATGGCTAGTAACTCCAGGTGATTGATGTGGAGTAACCTTGTGTTGAGGCGTCCACCTGCCCTGCATGGTGTAATGTAAAATAGATGAGCTCCCCAGCTGGAGAGTGATGCGTCCGCTGTTAGCACAATGCATGAAACCTGCTAGGTGAACGGTCGCCCTTTGGAAAGGTTTAGGGTGTTCCACCATTGCAGAGAACAATGTGTGCGGCAGTCCACCAACACCAGATCTGTAAGCTGATATTCTGATCTTGGGCTTGGTTCCACTAACGTGCTAAGCACTCCTGCAGGGGAAGCATCTGGAGTCTTGCATGAGGTACTATAAAGATGCAAAAGGCCATCACCCCTATCAACTGCATGAACACTCAAGCTGGAAGAGTGTTGCGGCTTAAATTTTATTATGAGGCTTTGTATGCTTGCTATCCAGTGCTTTTGGGGTGTTTATTGTAGCACTGAGGTATTGTTATATGTGGGACGGTTGTAGGTGGAACTTTGCGTGGTTTATGGTAAACCCTAAGTTTTGGAGTAGTTGGATTGCTCCGCAAGTGTGATTTACACACTGGCTGTATGACTTGGCTTTAATGAGCCAGTCGTCTAGGTATGGGAAGAAGTGAATTTGATGTCTTATGAGGGGAGCTGCAACCACCGCAAGACATTTGCTGAAGACTCTGGGTGCTGTGGTGACTCCGAATGGGAGTACCTTGAATTGGTAATGCTGACCGTCCACTACAAACCGGAGATATTTCCTGTGAGAAGTGTGAATGGGAATATGGAAGTAGGAGTCCTTGAGATCTAGAGTGGCAAGGAAATAGACTTGCGTGAGAAGAGGAAGGACCTGTTGAAGTGTGACCATGTAAAAATGGTCTGATTGTATGTATAGGTTTAGGGTTCTGAGGTCCAAAATTGGTCCCAGAGAACCGTCCTTCTGTGGAAATAGGAAGTACAGGGAGTAAAGCCCGGTATTGTTGATGCAGGGGAACTGGTTCTATTGCATGTTTTTGTAGGAGGGAAATTACCTTTTGCTTTAGCAGCAATAAATGTTCTGGTGACATTGGGCGAGTTCTAGACAATAACCTGATTGAACAATTTGTGTCACCACTTGTCTGTAGTGATGTTCCAGACAGGTAGGAATTGTAGCAATCTTCCCCTGACCGTAGTCCAGAGGGTGTGTAGGGAAGTCATTGGGTAGGGGTGGAAGCAGAGCAAGTATTGTTGGTTATGCCTCTATTATTGCCTCTGCAGCCCCCTCTTTGATAACCTCTGGTGAATGAGGTCCGGGTGGGATTTTTTTTGGACGTGGAGGGGTTGTCAGAGGAATAGCCTCTGGAGGTGCCCTTGTAAGAGGATTGACTATAAACACCTGGGAGCTTGCGATTGCAATGCTCCCATTGATTTAGCCGTGTCAGTGTTTTTTCATCTTTTCTAGAGATTAATCCACAGCAGGGCCAAATAGGTGTTCCTGATCAAATGGCGGGTTAAGTATTGTAGTTTGTACTTCTGGGTTGAAACCAGAAATGCGTAGCCATGCAGGTCTAGGTAGAAGGACACTTGTGTGAATGGCTCGGGAGGCGGTGTCTGCCACGTCAAGAGCGCATCGAATTGAGGTGTTTGTTATGAGTTTGCCTTCCTGTATGAGGTTGTTGGGCTTAGTCTTGTATTTGTCAGGAAGATGCTGCAATAGGGTCTCTAGCTCGTCATAGTGTGCCCTATCGTACCAAGCCAACAAAGCTTGTGTGTTGGGGATTCGCCATATGTTGGCTGCTTGTGGTTCTGTACGTTTACCGGAAGCTTCCAAGAGTTGATTTCTTGTCGGGAGGCGGAGCATCCTCTGACATTTGTGATTTGGCCCGGTTTCTGGCGTTGAGACCACTAAAGAATCCAATGATATTTGTCCCTTGATGTAAACAGGGTCTGCTGGGGCAGATTTGTATTTTTTCTCGATCCTGAGATTAATAACCCTAGCCTTAACAGGATCTTTGAACACCTCAGGTGCATGTTTGATTACCCCTTTTAACTTATGGCGAACAGAAGCGGACCTTTGTGATGTTTCAAATGTGTCCATTAAGAAATCCTCCTCCCCAGGCTCTGTATGTAAATTTACCCTGTGGTATTGTGCAGCTCTATGAACAAGCTGGGTGAAACATATGCTGTCCTCTGGAGGGGAAGGTCTAGAGGGATAGAGGTTATCTTGTGGTACATAAGAAACACCTGGTGTATTATAATCGTCCCATGGGTCTGGGATGTAAGGTGGACTAGGGTTCCCTAGTGGTTCGTCTGCACCCCTTCCCCCGCATGAGGAATCATCATCATCGTACACTGGTGGAGGGGAGAGGAGATGGTGGAGGGGAGAGGAGATGGTGGAGGGGAGAGGTGATGTTGCAATGTCTCTTTGGTGGAGATGGAGCAGGTAGAGGCATGTCCAATGGTCTCTTTAGATAGGAGAGAGAGCTGAAATGTTTTTGGGTCTTTTAGCAGACTTTTTTGGGTTGGATCTGGTTTAAAAAGCTCTTCTGGTTGAGGCTGGTCTTTTGGAGCTGATTTTTTCGGTTCTGAAGGCTTGCGTGGCACCGAATCTGGAGTGGATTTATGCTCTTTTGGCTTGGAAGCGTGAGATTTTTTTAGTCTCTGGAGGAGCCTGCGGAAACGGTTTTTTCGGTTCCGTGGGTTTTTTGGGCTCCGAAGGTTGAGCATCTGTACTCTTCGGAATTGGCTTTTTACTCTGTTCCAGTGACTTTTTAGGAGTTGTAGGTTTCGTTGCAGAGTTAGTCGATGTGGAGGCAGTGGTCGGCACGGAGGAGGAGGGCGGTTTCTTTTTGGGTGCCGGGGTTTGGGTTTCGGCACAGACGGCAGGCTGACTCGATCCAGAGTGGTCTCCGACAAAGTTAATCTACCAGTTTGTCCTCACTACCAATCAACAGCGTATTTATTCTCTGATGCCACCTGCTTCCTGGGGTTTTTTTTTCCTGGGAGTCTAGCAGTCTTTTGTGCTGTCTTCTCATGAACATTTGCTTCTGGGCCTCTTGCCTGGTTCTTTTCAGAGAACTCTTCAGACCCTAACCTGTTCTGTTTCATCGAGATGAGCCTCTTCTTTGTCCCAAGGGTAGCCGGACTAATGAAGAGTAAACAGTAGTTGAACATCAGGTATCTGAACTCCTTTCAGAGTGTCGTGGAGGTGATTAAGTATGGTGATGTAGAGAAGTCCTCCTTCACAGACAGAATGGATGAAAGCCCCTAAGCAAGGCTCTTACAGTTCAGAAGGAGACAACTGTGGGTGGATTCCCTTCCAAGATGATTGGTTTGATGCTCCATATGACCAGAGTCTAAAGATGTCCTAGATGGCAAGAAGCCAGAATACTACAGGACTTGGTTGAGGTTGCACTGCTCACCTCTCCCATGCATAAGCTACCTGATAGACATTTAGCAGATTTCACTTTCCTAAATGGTATGCAAGTTCATAATGCTTATCACACTCTTTAAGGCCATCATTTAGAAGTCTTCACACCCTAGGAAGAACGCCTGGCACAGACGGCAGGTGTTGTGAGTAGGAAAACAAACCTAGAAATAAGATCCAACTTACAATCCAATATGGAAATCTAGGAAAGATGCCTCCACGAGGACAAAATAAGCCCAACTACAAAACATTTTTTACTCAGCCTTCACTACTGCAGCAGTGCTCCGAATCCTTGTTCAGTGACAGGAAAACTTCCTGCAATGCATGGAAGCACAACAGTTTTCACTCCTGTACAACGTATGAATGTGGGCATCATTTCTTGTATTATTTTCTGACCAGTTTCTGGGGTTTTGTTTTTGTCAAATGCACTATCTGCCTTAAAAGGGAAAGATGCCCTATAAATTTGCACAGCTGACAGTGCTGCTGGGAAAAAGACTACTAGCTATCACCTGGGTCACATCTATAGCACCCACCAATGAAGTCTGGATATGTGATAGGATTGAGTAGGCCCCAGTGGAGGAAAGGCGCCTGATAGTGGCCAAGTAGGATGATAATGCGCAAGAGATTGCGTGGTGGCAGAAATGATCCACTTGCTTTCTTCCCCAGATGCCAGAGAGAAGGAAGAGGTGGCAGAGGGCTTGGTTTGCCCTGTATAAGCAAATGGAATAAATCCACATACTTCATGGGTCCCGGTACAATGGACCTGGGCAAGAGGTGGCTAGGAGGGAGGATAGGAATGAAAGGTCACAGCACAGAAGATCTTGAGTGGGTAATCTTAGAACAACCTTATATACCCAACCACATTACAGACATTTCTCAGTTTCTTTTAAGAAAAGAACAAAAATGGGTGTTCAAACTCAGAAGTGACACAGAAGGATTGAATGATGAGATCCCATGGTTGCAATTATGAACTGGTTTCCCATTGTTACCTTCTTTGGCATCAGTTGATTGAGGTTAGAGTGACTGAGCCCTCTCTTCACATCAGATGTAGGCCTTTAAGACCGGTATCTCTACCTGCACTCTGAGATGTGTGAAGTTGTTTTCCACACCATAATGCATCTCATATGGAAAGACTCTCTCCACACCATCACATTTAAAAACTCTCTTTCCAGACCATATGTAGGTCTTAAGACAGGTTTTTCTAACGGTACTGATTTTCTATCGGCACTCTTTCAGAGATGTGGCAAGACGGTGTCCACACTTTAATGCATCTCACATGGGAAGATGTTGTAGGTCATAATTACGAGTGACAACTTGGAGTAAAATCCGTCTGGACAGACGCTAATATGCAATCCAGTTTGTCCATGGTGTAAAACCTTTAAATGAGACGAATATTATATCCAAGGCAGACTGTTATGCCTCAATGTATTGACCCACACTCAGATTAACATCCATGCATTAGTCAGAGGGTGAAGGCTGGATTATCGGACATAGTCATTTAACATACCTTCGTATACACCATATTTAGATCATAACTTGATCTGCAGAACAAGGCCTCCTGCAATGCGTCTGCCGTTGAGCTATCCCGACGACCACACACTGTTGTGATAGATAGATTTACGTATCCGGTCGATTCAACCTTAGCGCGGGCGGACAAGTAAGCCATGAATATATTCTGTCAACTCTGAGTTAAATACAATATGTTTGTCCTCGAACCAGTCTGTCTAACACCAATAATCATATGGTTTGGAAATCGTACACAATAGACACACTCAGAGGAACGTGTAGGTCTTATATATGTAAACAAAGTTACATTTCCGGGTCAGCGAATTGGACCAATCACATAGTACAAGACTTCATTGGGGCTTACAATTTCTTGTTTATTGATCTGGATACCAACAGTGGTTACATTGGATAGATGTGGTAACCGAGGAATTTGAATGGCTGAGAAGTATCCAATCAGCGCATCACGATACACGGGTCTCACGACTGCATGAGCCGCACATCTCGCGGCTCCATACACACTGAGTCGGACACCCCGTTTTGAAGATAAATTATGGTTGCCCCTTGGCCTGCTTAGAAATGATGTGACTTGCTAGTCATACACATCAGACATCCCTGAGGTCACGCCAGATAGAAACATAGCTATATTTCCGGTTTCAGGGATCGGACCTATTACACAGCTTTTAGCTTACGGGGGCTTAGTACTTGTTTTAAGATCTGCAAGTTAGCTGCGGTTCTATTGGTTACTTCTCCAAACCGAGTAACACAATTGGCTGATAATTACCCAATCAGCGCAATATTGAAAACGGTTTCCTCCATGGTCCGCTTTAATCGTATATCCCGCGGCTTCACACACAGCGTCTCCACCTCCCCCTCGGCTCAGCACAAAGACCGAGGCAACGACGGAGAGGTGAGAGCGCTGCTGGTGTGATGCCAAAAAGAAGGGTAGCTGCGCAGGAGAATGGGAGCTTTCTTTTCTCAAAACAACATCGAGACAGTTCTCTCTTTTTTATTTGAGAGCTCATGATAGATAGTATCCTGCAATGCAGCATTCCTTATTGATAGAACTTAACTATAGGATTAAGAACTCATTTGATGACAATTCTTTAATAAATCTCTTCAGTACTCTTGGGAGGTGCTGTCCTGTGGGGCTAGTCATGGCGCTTCTAGGGTGGGTGAGAACATTAACCCTACCCTTTGAAGTCACAGACTGCCTCAAGATGGGTGCACCTCACCCAGATAACAACAGTCTCATCTTGCCCTTGACGTCCTGACCTGCCTTATGTTGTCACTGTGAAAAAAACTTTGTGGACCTTTTAAGTAAGGCCATGATTTTAAAGATGAATTTAAATAGATGTTCTGTTTTTTTAGTGCGTGGCCTCCTCCATCCTGAGCGGACGCCAGGTGAGGTGAGGCGTTTCCTCCCTACAAATTGGGTGAGTTGAACTTTAGGTGACTAATATGTTGAGAAGGACACATCATGGTCCTTGGAACATGAACTCTTATTGTGGTTTAGGTCTTTTGTTTCTTTTCACACAGGAGAAGATATACCAATTTTTTCACTTTGAAATTGGATTTTGTTCTGTAGGTTTCACGGTATAGAAAGTAAGTGTTGCAGTAGTGAATCATAGGTCCTGAAGAAAGCCTATCCAGGCTGAAACATGTCGACCAACTTGCACTCATGGTGAATAGCAATTCCTTGCATGCTATTGTCACTCTGCTTTTCACCATACCACCTTGATGGTCAGACCCAATAAAGTTGTTCTTATGACATCAAGATAGGTATTTTTAGAACACTTGGAATAAAATTTGCTTCCTTTCTTTTACTTTTTGCACAATTTGAGCACTGCAACTTCTCCCTTACAGCCTTTACTCGTTCATCTTCTATGGTTGAGGGTCAATCATGTGGTCCAAGTTCTGCTAGCCCCAGGTCCGTCCTGAGGAAGGGCATACTGGATACCACTTTTTCAACCATATAATCCCAGATGACGAAGTTCCGCTATTGAGTGGGCTGATGGGTATTTTTTCAAGCACTTTTCAGTCTTCTTTCTAAAGCTTCTTCTCCTGTATGTTTTTACATTCACGCTATAGGAATGTTTTTCCTTGCACATTAACCTGTTGGTTTTGTCTTGCAGAGGGGACACTTCATAGGTCCCAGGACTCAGACTTCTGGCACTTCTCGTGTTTCTTATACCTGGTCCGATAACCGTGGCCGATACATCGGGGTATCGGGGCTGTGGGAGGGCAGAACAATTACGTTCCTTTCAGTTTATGTACCACCCACATTGCAGACAGACACCTTCCGTGACCCGAGTAGGATGTTCATGTCGCTACCCATTGGCATCATGGTGATTGGGGGTGACTTTAAAGCAGTCATGGATGGCCAATTAGATAGATACCCCTCCCGTGTGTTATCATCTCCCTCTAGTAGGTGGTTGTCAGAGTTTGTTGCTGGTACGGGTATGGTGGATGGGTGGAGGCTTCAACATCCCGTAGATTTGGAATACATACACACATCTGCGGCACACCACTCTTTCTCTAGAATTGACTATCTGCTATAGCCTGCGTCTCAGGCGGCGTTTGTCCAGGAAGTGCGCCATCTGGCCAGGGGAGTGTCTGATCACTCTCCAATATGGTTGCAGTTGAAAATCGGACCGGACAATGTCGCTAGGGTTGCACCAATTAGTGCTTGGCGGTTGAGATATCCCGCCACCAAAAAGGAGCGGATACGTGTCACCGATAACTACTTTAACGAGAATACAGGGACAGTCGAATCAGACTGCTCTCTGTGGGAGGCCTATAACACAGTTGGGGGTAGGCCCTCCCCCTAATCTCTGGGCAGAAGAGAAAGAGCAGGGCGGAAATTGACAGGGTCGAGGCGGAGTTATTGGCGACGGAAAAGGAGGTCTCCGCCACTGGGGACCCAGACGGTGAACATCGCCTCAGCCTCCTCCGGGACGAGTTTAAACACCTATCGCAAGAGGGGGCGAGGGAACAACACGCTAACACACAAAGTAGAGTCTATGAACACGGTGAAAAGGCGGGGAAACAGATAGCGTGGTCGGAGAAGGGAGACTGGAGGTCTCGTCTGGTCCCGGAGCTGCATATAGCGGGCTCGGGTGCCACGGCGGATCCGCAGCATATAGCGGACGAGTTTGCTAGATACTACGAGGAGGTTTATACCTCAGCGGGGTTGTACACAGTGGAAGAGAATGAGGAGGTCATCCAGGATTTCCGAATGGCCGCTCTTTCTGCCGAGGATCGGGAGTTTATGGATTCAGATATAACAAATGACAAGGCCGCGATGGTCATCCGCGGGGTACGCTCCGGGAAAGCCTCGGGCTCGAATGGTATTCCGGTTTAACTCTATAAACTTCATGCTGACCGTATAGCTCCTTTTATGAAAGCCATGTATCTTGAGAGCAGGGATAATGGCAAGCTTACCTAGGACCAGCGTATTGCCAACATTGTTGTCATATATAAGGATGGTAAGCCTCGTATGGACTGTTCTTCTTATTGCCCAATCTCTCTCTTAAATGCAGAGCCTAAAATTCTGGCCAAACTACTCGCGAACCGGTTAGTGAAAGTTAGAACTGAATTGGTACACCAGGATCAGTCCGGTTTTATGCCACGCCACAATACCGCCCTTAATCTTCGTAGACTCCATGGGGTGGTGGCAGGTTCGGTTCACATCCATGAGCCAGCGGCGCTTTTCTCGTTGGACGCTACTATGGCGTTCGACAGAGTGGAATGGCCATATTTATTTGCAGTGCTGGAGAAATTTGGGTTTGGCCCGGAATTCATACGATGGATCCGTCTCCTGTATTCTGCGCCACTGGCCCGGGTAGTGGTAAACAATCACAAATCCTGTGATTTTCAGCTTGGACGGGGCACCAGACAAGGATGCTCCCTCTCGCCACTTATTTGCTCTGGCGCTCGAGCCGCTTGCGGCCTGGGTACGATGGGATAGATTGATCAAAGGGTTGCGCTGGACTTCGGAGTGGGAGGACAAAATCTCGCTATACGCGGATGATATCCTGATGAATCTAACCTCCCCACGACAGTCCCTCATTGTCTTCATGGATATCTTGGCGATATACGGTAAATATTCAGGGTTTTCCATTAATTGGAAGAAATCTGTCTTATTTGTGTTGAGCGGCGATCCCCCCCCAGAGTGCCAGAAACCTGCCCATAAGGGTGGAGCAGGTGGGTTTTCGCTATCTGGGTATTTACATCTCCCGGGACCTTAACAGTGTTTCGATGCTAATCTGGCTCCTGCATTGGCAAGACTCCGCCGGGATATCGCAAAATGGAAGGAACTGCCACTCTCCCTTCTGGGTCGTGCGGTTCTGTTCAAAATGATGGCGGTTCTTATACGCTTTACAGAACTTCTTTGATCCTGTGCCTTCCCTCTTACTTCAATGAGATAGATTCGCTACAGCGTCCGCTTCTCTGAGCGGAGAGGCCGCGGATCGCGTTATTTAAACTGATGTTACCCTGGTATGACGGTGGGATTGGTTTACCCAGCATTAGGAAATACTACTGGGAATCCCAATGGCCCCCATTAATCACGCGATCTATGGCTCCCTGGCTGACACTGGGTTCGCAATGGATCGAGCTCAGTTGCGAGTATACCCGGGTATTGTACGCCAAGCGAGGTAGGTTCCCACTGATGAGACCCGTGTCTGCTCCGACACGGGCATGGCAAGACGCCAACCGTGCCCTCCAATGGGAGGGTAAGATAACTATGGCCACCCCACTATGGAACTCCGAAGCCCTGGGCAGCCTGTGGAAGTCGAAGGGATTCGATCATTGGGACCTAATTGTTCTCTCCCAGATTAGACATATGGGGCAAGAAGGGTATATTGACCTTTGAGGAACTGCAGGCCAAACACCATTTGAATGAGAGTGAGCAATTCAGATATCTGCAAATCAAACATGCCCTGGCGGCTGCTGTTCCTCGTGATGTGATGCCGCCGGAGGCCTCCCCATTGGAGGATCGACTCCTGGATGGGTATCTCCCCACCAGAGCGATCTCTCTGGTCTATAAAAAGTTGGATCAACCACACAGAAGATCCCCTGGTGAGAGTCCGTGAGCAATGGGTGGCAGATGGTTTGATCTTGGATGATGAGAATTGGGTGGAGGCTGTGTCATCCCCTCGAGAAGTGGCGATCTCCATGAGACTTCGGCTTGTGCAACTTAAAATCCTCCACCGGTCCTACACCACGGGCCCGGGGTTGTGCCGGATGGGGCTCGCCTCAAGCGCAAACTGGCGACGGGGTTGTGGTATGTCAGGTACCTTCATGCACATTCTGTGGGAGTGCCCTGATATCCAGAAATACTGGACCAAGATTCAAGAGAAAATGAATGAGGTGTGGGGTGTACAGGTTGCATTGGAGGCACGCCGCTGTTTGCTGAATGTATGGGAGCCTTCTGACCTTTCTACTCATGGCAGGCTCTGGGTAACACTTGCCTGTATGATTGCCAAGCGAAACATTGCACAACTTTGGGGAGCCGGTCGAGCACCCCGGGTTCGGAAATGGATGGATGACCTTGATTGGTGTATGTTTCGAGAGAGAGCTGTGTATGTGGCCAGAGAGAGACCCCGCAAATGGGGAAAGATACGGGATGCCTGGAATGTATACCGAGGGGATATTTGCACGCCACCAGAGCCCGATTTTGTATATGGGGATACTGAGCCACCTTGAACAAAACTACGATACTCCTATATGATACTGTACTGCTGGAACGCTGATTTGTCAAAACTGTATTGCAGATGTCCATTGCATAATGGTCTTGTTTGTTGTAATTGTCTATTATTTTCAATAAAAACAATTTTCAAAAAAAAAAAAAATGAATAAGCTACACAATAAGAATTCCATGTTGAAGAACAAGCTTTAGCCACAGACTAGATTCATATTAACCCAAGAAATTAAAAGTACCTTTCTTGCGACACACTTTGCAGCGGGCATTCTCAGATGACATGTCCCACTTAATGCAAGCATCTAACATTCCCAACAGCACGTGCATACGAGAGAAGGTCTGTGCATCGCGAATTGCAATCTTCCACTTCTCCACTGCAGAAGCTACCTACAAAGGAAAAAGGTGCCACAACATGATTTTTCGGTCTATATCATAAGGGCAAGTTTAACTTGCACAGAAGATTATCATTGTTGCATACGGTCCTGGGGTAAAGCACTAATTTTTACAGCATTGTTGTCCTACATGTACAGACACAGTTTATCCGTTTTTAATCATAATGGTTGTGAGATCTGCCTGCACAGAGCCCTCAAAGCAACCACCCAATCCGGTATTAATCGTGCATACATATACAGCAAACTGTAAAGATTCAAGTCACAAGGAACATAGTTCTGTTTACTCATGCTCTAAACCATTCATGATTTTGTTGATGGGTGCTAGCTAGTTCTCAATGAAGTTCCAGATACACTATTTATCTGCATGCCTAAGATTTACTTCTAGCAGGTAGTCTGTACATGGAGAACTAGATTCATACTTGCCCCTAAATGGGTAGGCTTAGACCTGTCCTAAAGGCAAAGATAACTAGAGCATACTTTGCCTTCTATTATCAGATAACCAGCTGATATTTACTTCGCAAATGCTGAATTTCCAATAATCAATCATTAAATCTAACAAGTAATATGGTCAATTTCTAAACAAAGGATTACCCAACAATGTATAGCTGGAAAAATGTGTATACTATTTATTCATTTGTATCTAACTTTTGTCCACATGGACAGATCTGCGCCAATTTTTAAACTGAGAGTTAACACTCTAGATGGGAACAAACAAAATTGTTTTTTACAGTTTTAATGAAAAAAAATGAGTTTCAGAATCTTTACCCACCCAACTCCCCCTACAAGTCTACAACTTGGAGATACTTGATCAGTTTATCTGTATCCAATATTTAATTACATAAAACTAGTCCATATTTAATCTGGTTTTGAAGTTCAGACAAAAAAAATAGTAATTAGTACAAACACCAAAGAAAAATACATAAAAGATGTATAGTTTCAACACTGTACAATCGAATTTAGATGTACTAAAAGGGACAATGATTAAGTGAAAAGAAGGCACATGTCTCCAAAATTGCTTGAGCAACCCGATCACAAACTGAACCAGTAAGAGGTTTTATACAAGTAGCAGGAAAGGAAAATGCTACTTACCCAGTATGCATCTGTTCTTTGCATATAGAGCGGTCGAGTCACATGCTGTGCATAGCCCGTCATTGAGTGTTGGGTCCGGATGTTTGCACTTTGTTTTTGTTCGAAGAAGTCTTTTCCAGTTTCAAGGTAGGGGACTCCTCCTTTTGGTGATAGTGCTCATGGGCAATCTACTCCATTTTTAGATTGTTTGCCGCAGAGTGTTATAATCGAGTTAGTAAGAGTAGTAAGAGATGTCAATGTATATATGAATCCAAGTAAGATGTATCTGCAACAAATATAGGTACCTGGGGAGGGGGGTGGGCGCATGCAACTACAGCTCTACATGTCAAGAAAAGATGCATACTGGGTAAGTAGCAATATCTGTTCGAGGCATGTAAGCTGTAGATCACATGCTGTGCATAGACTAAAAAGGAGTCATCTCCCAAAGCAGTGGATAACCTGTTCGAGTGGTTCGAAATAGTGTACATAAAACTGCTTGGCCCACACTAGCTTGTTGTCTTGCCAACACATCTACACATTAGTGTTTTGTGAATGTGTAGACCATGTTGCAGCTTTGCGGATATCCTCTATGGGTATGTTTCCTAAAATGCCGTAGAAGCCCCTAGTTTGCAAGTGGAGTGCGCTCCAGGAGGAAGGAAAATGCTACTTACCAGTATGCATCTGTTCTTGGCATGTAGAGCTGCAGATTTGTACACTTTGCATTAGATCGCCACCTGGTGTTGGGCTCAGATGATTGCATGTTGTCGTCGTCTTGGAAGAAGTCTTTGTAGTCAGAGATAGGTGACTCCTCCCTTGGACGATAGTGTGCATGGACATAGGGTCCATCCTTAGATTGTTTTTTTCCGCCACTGGGTTCGGATGAAACTTTTTCGCTCCGGTTCAAAAAAGGATGGAGCCGATGCCCATGCGCTCTATCGGCAAAGGGAGGAGTCGCCTATCTCGTGACTACAAAGACTTCTTCCAAGACAACATGCAATCATCCGAGCACACCAGGTGGCGATCAACTTGCAATGCCCGATTTTCATATCGGGTTGCCTTTATGTGGTGGAGCAGAAGCGACAAGGAAAATGCTACTTACCAGTATGCATCTGTTCTTGGCATGTAGAGCTGCAGATTTGTACACTTTGCATTAGATTGCCACCTGGTGTTGGGCTCGGATGATTGCAGGTTGTTTTCTTGGAGAAGTCTATGTAGTCACGATATAGGTGACTCCTCCCTTGGACAATACTGCGCATGGGCATCGGCTCCATCCTTAGATTGTTTTTCGCCATGATGGGAAATGACTGAGTTAGTAAAGATACAGTAAGAAAAAAAGGAAGTCCATGCGTGTGCATCTAAGTAAGATGAAAACTGGAATGGATACAGGTCCGGGGAAGCAGGAGGGCGTGTACGAATCTACATCTCTACATGCCAAGAACAGATGCATACTGGTAAGTAGCATTTTCCGTTCGAGGCATATGAGCTGCAGATCGTACACTTCGCATCGATTGTGCAGCAGTGTCGCCCCTAGCGGTGGTCGCCTGTATCCATTGCAGTAGTCTGAAATAATGTTCTAAGGACAGCCTGGCCTACTGCAGCTAGCTGCTTGGCTTGCACATCAACACAATAGTGTTTAGTGAAGGTGTGTGGTGTAGACCATGATGCTGCCTTGCATATGTCCTCTAATTGTATATTTCCTGAGAAAGCCATAGAGGTCGTTCTCGTCAATCCTCTGGCCAGAAGCCAGTGCCAGATCGTCTGCGCCTCCCGAGACAGGGTGCGCGATCTCGAGCCCCCCTGCTTGTTGAGGTAATACACCGTGGTCGTATTGTCCGTCTGTACAAGCAGAGAGTTGGTCTGGAAGGACGGATGAAAGGCCTTCAGTGCCAAGTGAACAGCTCTGAGTACCAGGAAATTGATGTGATACGTGACTCCATCGGAGACCACGTTCCTTGAATCTGTAAGTCCCCCGAATGCGCTCCCCAGCCGTGGAGAGATGCATCCGTCACGATAGTCTGAATAGGAATGTCCGTGTGGAAGGGAACCCCTCTGAGGAGATTCTCCGCTGAACACCACCACTTCAGAGACTGAAGAGCATGCAGAGACAGTCGTATCTTGTCGTCCCAAGATGCTTTCCTCTGATCCCATTGGTCCTCCAAGCACTCCTGCAGAGGTCTCATGTGTAGCCGTGCATGAGGAGTGAGGAAGATACAAGAGGCCATCAACCCCAGTAGAGAAGACACTGTACTCACTGTTGTAGATGGAGCAGTCATAAGAGCCTGAGCCTTCCGAAGGATCGATCGCCGTCGCTCCTCCGAAGGAGACACGCTTGCTGACAGCGTATTGATGGTGGCTCCCAAGTACTGAATGCACTGGACCGGGATCGGGACAGACTTAGACATGTTGATGTGCAACCCTAACTTGTTTAAGAGAACGCATGTCTTCTGTAAGTGTGCTTGAGCTTCCGAGAAGGAGGAGGCCTTGATCAACCAATCGTCCAGGTACGGGTAGACAAACACCTTGTTCTTCCTTAGGTGTGCCGCTACCACTGCCATACACTTCGAGAATGTTCTGGGCGCAGATTTTAGCCCGAATGGCAGCACGGTGTACTGATAATGATTGGTGCGGACTTGAAATCGCAGAAACTTCCTGTGTTTGCATGTAATGGGCACATGGAAGTATGCATCCTGTAGGTCTATTGCACAAAGCCAGTCTCCCTGTTGCAACTGAGGATAAATCTGATGTAACGACAGCATGCGAAACTTTTCTTTACGAATCCACTTGTTTGCCTGCCGCAAGTCCAGAATGGGCCTGAACTCGTTCTTGTCCTTCTAGCGAACCAGGAAGAATCGGGAGTACAGACCTCTTCCTCTTTGAGACAGAGGTACGTCTTCTATCGCCCTTTTCCATAACAGGATATCGGCCTCCGCCTGGAGCTCGCGCAGTTGATACTGCGAGCTGACCGGAAAGATCGCTGGAGGAGGGCTGATGAACCGAAGACTGTATCCATTGCAAACAATATTCAGCACCCACTTGTCCTGAGTAATTTTTCTCCACTCTGCCAGAAAAAATTGAACGCTTCCCCCCCACCGGAGCGGGTAACGGATGAAGGGGAAGTAACCGCTCAGGGTCGAGACCCGGCCGGGCCTTTGTTCGCCGTAGAGGACTGCTGTCCCCCTCTACCCTTCTGTCGTTTCTGGAAGGGTCTCCGGAACTGCTGCTGTTGTTGCTGCTGCTGCTGTCCCGAAGACTGCCACCGTACCGTCTTTGGAAAGGCCAGTAGGACTTCTTCTCTTTGGGCTTCTCCAAGCCCACAGCCGTAAGGGTCTCCGCCTCTGCTTTCATGCGGGCCATCTCATCATCTGCGTGTTTTCCGAACAAGGTATCCGCGGAAAAGGGCAGGTTGGCCAACCGCTGCTGGGCCTCCGGCTTGAGTGACATGAGCCTGAGCCACGCATGTCGCCGCTGATTGATTCCATGGCAGTAACCATGGGCAGCCAACAAGGAGGCAGCCGCGCTGATGACCCGATTGGACACCAGCATCCCTTCCTTGACAATCTCTTGGAAGTCCTCCCTCTTGTCTCTTGGTAGCAGTTCCACGAACTGTTGCAGGGAGTCCCACAGCGCCCGGTCATAACGTCCCAGCAGGGCTGTATCGCTGGACGCCTTCATGGCTGTGGAAGCGGTCCCACACGCCTTCCTTCAAGCAGAGTCAATCCATCGACTTTCTTTATCTGGCGGCACGGTGGATGACGGGGAGGTAGAGTGTAATTTCCTGGCCGCCATTACTATCACCGAATCCGGTACCGGATCTACTCTCAGAAAGGCAGGGTCCGAATCCGGGGCCCTGTACTTCTTTAGAAGTCGGGAGGGAGCGGCCTTCACCACCGCTGGTGTGAGGAACAGCTCCTCTGCAGGTTCCTTCAATCCAGGTAGAAGAGGGCGAGACAAATGCTTCTTGTGAAGCGTCTCGAATATCACTGAAGTCGAAGGTGATACCCAACTTCGCAGCCCCCCTCAGGAGAACCTCCTGGAAAGTGGCAATGTCATCCACTGGGGAAACCCTAGTCTCAGGGGAGTCCGATAAGGTCGGCGAGTAGGAACGGGTCCTGGACGAGTCCGTGCGGGACCTAGACCCCCGCCTCCTATGGCGACGCCTCGATCTGGTGGAGGATCTATGACGACTCCTCGATCTTCCTCTCTGTCCGGAGCGTGAACGTGACCTACTCGGCCGAGGACGATCAACCAGATCCACAGGAGCGGGTGACTTGGGCTTGGACGGGGCCTTCGGTTTAGGCGTACCCTTGGGAGGCGTCGGAAGAACAGGCAACTAGGTCGACCTTGGTGGAACCGGAGACGGCTTCATTAGCAACCCTGACCCAGGTTGCAGTGGAGGCAACGGAGGAGGAGTAGGAGTCCTCGGAGGGGGACCCCTCGGCAATGGAGGAGGTGGAGTCACCTTCCCCGACGGGGTATACACTTCGTGATACACCGTGCCCGGCGAACCTCCTTCTCTACCGGCCTGGGACGATGGCGAACCCGCCACGGCGTCAGGCCTCCTTCCACCTCTCTTCGACGTCCAAGAACGGTGACCAGACGGCGAGCGCCGGCCCCTTGACGTCGAGCGTCTCTTCCTCGGCGACGAACGCCTTCGCCTCGACGGCGACCTTCTGCGCCTCGACGGCGACCTGCGCCTCGACGACGACCTTCTGCGCCTCGACGGCGACCTTGACGACGAGGACCTCCTCGACGACGAATGTCTCCTCTTCGCAGACGCCGAACGGCGGTGTCGCTTCGACGGCGGTGTCGCTTTGACGGCGAGCGCCGACGCCTGGCCTGTCGACGTCGATCACTCGACGTCGACGCCGATGAAACAGTCACCGGGGACTTCGATGGTCTTGTAACATCCCTTGACGCCGAGCGTCGACGTCGTTTAGACTCAGACGATGGGGAACAGACCGTAGTCATTCCTCTTGACGCCGTAGTGGGCGCAATGGACCCAGGCGGAGAATGGTGACGTTTGTTGGCCTTCCTGCCCCTGGGGAGCCCCCGAGAGGCCTCAGCATGGGCAGAAGAAGCCCCTCCAGACCCACCTTGTGCCTTCAATCTTCTTTCCTCGAGGCCCTGAAGTCTGATCTTCTTCCTGTCCTTCAGGGTCCTGCCAGAGAAGCCTTGACAGATCACACACTCCTCTGGAACATGTGAAGAAGGAAGGCAGAGGATACACACACACCTCATGGGGATCCGATTTGGCCTTCGTCCTGGAGCACTCCGGGCATTTATCGAAAAATGCAGGCATATTCGACAAAAAACAGAGTGCAAGAACCAAGGATAAAGGCACTAAAGTACAACAAAGTACTTAACTATGAGAAAACTAGTGAAAAATCACCACAAAAACCCTTAACAGGGAGAGCTCAATGCTCCAGGGTCCTGCTTGCAGGAGCCGGAAAAAAGAACTGAAAGTAAAAAGGGACCTGCAGTGCATTCTGGGATACTGTGTAGTTCTGGAAAGTTCTCTTAAAGCACAGTATCCTGTTTTGAGCCACATAATGGCAGCCTATGGGGCTTGTCTGTCCATTCTTCCTCTCTATCATTCCAGAGGGTTTTTGCTGCTAAGGCAAGGGAAATCTGGACAGGCTTTGCTGTTTGTGGATTTTTGGTGGAATTTCTAGTTGAAGTACTGGACAGTGTAGCCTGTTTATAGGCTGCATTATCTGTCTTTAAATTCTCTCTTAAGTGTCTGTGCAGTTCTGCATTTTTTCGACACTTTAAGAGATTATTTTTTATTGCTCCGGGGTCCACGCACATGGGTGGGACTATTCACTAGATTATGACTATACACAGAGCTCCCCTACTACAGAATTGTTGTTTCCTCTTCCTCTGCCCTTGATGTTGTTTCCACAAGATCTACCCCTGTTTTTATTGTAGGTGGATTGTGTACCTCCTTTATTGTACTGTGTCTGTTGTGTGGATTGGCCTCTTGAAGGTCCTCTAGTATTGGAGCGACGAAAGGAGCCACCCCGAAACTGCTGTGACTGCAGAGCCCCCATAGACTTTGCAGTCTGTGTCTTTATTAATTTTTTCAAGGGTGGTGTCAACCTCAGTGTAGGAGAGCAGGGTCTGCAATCCTATGGTCACCCCCGATTTTTGCTTTTTGCTTCACTGGTTTACGACTTTCCCTGGCTGTGGGCCTGCTAATCAGGCCCACAGCCTAGCTGTGCTCTCTCTAAATTGACAACCATGTACCTTAGGTGCATATCTAATTGGATACTGAGTCACCTTATCAGTCCCTGTACAGTGTACCTTAGGTACCCAGGGCATAGGTGCACCCAGGGCCTACCAGGGGCTGCAGCATGTATTATGCCACCCCTGGCTGGCCATCCAAATCTGACAACTGGCTGATCAATCAGCTGGGGCAAGGTGGTGTAATCACCCTTTGCTTTAGATATAGTATCCCTATATCTAACCCTAAAATGGACACATATCCTCCTATCAGTCACTCCTATGGCAGGCCTAATCAATCCTGAAGGCAGAGTGCTTGGAATTATATGAGATGGTGCTCTAGCATGAGCTGAGCCTGTCTGCAGCTTTCGGAACAAAGTCCTTTAGCTGTTTCCATGATAACGCTATACCATATACTCTTAAGGGCATTATAATCATCGCAGTTATTGCCAACTTTGGTATAACATTATCAAAACTGGTCGAGTAAGGTGTCATACGAATTGGAATACTACCCCCTCGCCAATTCTGGTGACGGGGGGTAGCATTCCACCCTTCTAGAGGGACACGACATGTATGTAACTGTAAACCCCGGTTAAAGTTAACTCGAGCCTCAGCATCACAAAATGGATGCTGCCATCACAGACACAAGTCTGACCTCCTGCTGCTGCTGTCCTTCCAGCGAGGGAGGCTTGGACAAAGGGTTTCCTGCCTTGGGAGGTGCTAGCACCACCCCAGACAGGATTGTGTGTATTAGGTAGGACAGGGCTGAAAGGAATGAGACATGCCTGGGGCACACAAGGTGTCCCTGTGCATACACCGGTCTAAACCAGTTCCTGGGGCACTCCAGCCCCAGAGCTGGCGCAAGACCGGACAAAGGATAGGGGGTGTAACCACCCTCCTTCCTGGTCCCACCGAGGAGGGACCTAGTCGTAGTACAGCCCCCTTTAGCCGGATAAAGGTAGGAGCTGGTCCCATTCCAAGTTAGATTATCCTGAACAACTTTACAAGAAGAATCTCTGGACTTCGACGTTCTGCTCCATAGAAGACTGAAGAAATCTCCCTTGTGGGCAAAGAGTGTCCACCCTGCACAAGCAGGCACCATCAGCGTCCAGCGGCTTCCCTTTGTCGTCTTCCTGCAAGGATCCAGACTTCAGAGCCCGACGAGACCCGGATTCCCAGAACTCTCCGACCTCTACCTACATCTGCAGCACAGTTGAGATCCGTGGGTGCGACGAGACACGTGGGACTGGCCATCTTGAAAGAAGCAGCACTTCGCTCCAGCACGACTTTAGAGGTATCCTCGTCCAAGTGCTTTGGGGACTGAGAAGCCCCGACCCCGAGCAGCTCCTGCACCGAAGACCAGCCCTCCAGCATCCACGAGATCTGCGTGGGGCCCTTCTGCCTGTTTGCTGTTCGACGCGTTGTCTGGTCACTTGCCGGCTGGCTAGTGACCTCCTAGACGACGAACTCCGAAATCTTCACTGCTGGTCTTGTTGCTCCAGACTGGCCCTTGCTCCCTTCCAAAAGAGGAGCACCTCGGACCCTCCTGGTCCACTCCAGACGCCGTTTCCACTCACCGCGTGGGTTGCCTTTGCCAAGGCCTGTTGACTCCGAATCCGAAGCAGACACCGCCGACAGCGTGGCTTCAGAGACAAGCGTCCACTCTCACCTGATTGCGACGACATCTGGTTCCACTCCTGGTTCCACTCCAGTCACTGGCTAGTGACTTTGAAAATTGTACCTTTTCTTTCAGGTTCTTCTCTTCACTGATCCACCCTTGGATCACACCGGACATCTTCCTCCTGACCGCCTGCAGCATCTTTTCTTCCAGGCTCCATAGACTTCAACGCCGGAACCCGACACGACTTGGCACCTATGCGCCTGCACCCTGTGGGTGAGGTAACACGAGCATTTCGGTGCTCAAGTGTAGCTTGACTCTCCTAGTGTCCAGTTCCACAGTAGTTTTAGTTCTACCTAGTCAGGATTGTCCGTACTCACCTTTTTCTTAAACTGTACTGTCCATAGACACTGTTCCGCATCTCGCGTGTGAGTTCACACTCTGCACACGCGTTCCGTGGGCCTCCTATTACCTACCTAGAGTTAGAATAGCGTGGTCCCAGCGATCCTACAGCCTCTGGACAGCTCCATTCCTTTTATCAACTTTCACATTCCACTTACTTAGTATATGGTTTGTCGTGCCCCTAGGGCACCATTGTAATTTGTGCAACTTAAACGTATTTTTCCTAAGAGATTGTCATGTGCTTAGCCTTCTGATCTCATAAAGAGTTCAGAGGTGTATGTTAGTTAATAAATACTTGTTTAATTTCATAACAACCTGTGTGGTGTCCTTTTACTTGGTATTCAAGGGGTTATATGTGGTAAAACAGCTGGCTTCACATGCCAAAAGAGTTTAGCCTAAGACTGCTTTGTCCATGCTACCATTAGGATAGCTGGTCTATAAGGTTGACTTACAACCAATCACCATAAGGGTTGTTTGGACTGATACAAGGTGATCACTAGAACTAGTGAGCATGATATATCAGGCCAACTTCTCACACTCAGGTCCAAATAAGTAGTCCGGGTTAACTGGCTGATTGAGGATAGAAGTTTGTATTTCTGGTTTGAATCCAGAGATTTTTAACCAGGCATGTCTCCTTAACATGACGCTAGTGTTAATGGCCCTGGCTGCAGTGTCAGCTGCGTCTAGCGCGCACTTGATGGAAGCATTGGTTATAAGCTTTTTTTCTTGGATTAGTAATTCCGCACCCTCCTTGTACTGATCTGGTAGGTGTTGCAACAGTGTCTCAAGGGTATCATAATGAGACCTGTCATATCTGGCTAAGAGTGCCTGAGTGTTGGCAATGTGCCAGATGTTAGCTGCCTTTTTCCAGAAGTTTCTAGTACTTTCGACTCCTTGTCGGGAGGGGGAGCATCACCTGTAAGTTTGCTCTCTTACGTGCATTAGAAACAACTAATGAGTCCAATGGCAACTGTCCCCTTATACAAGTAGGGTCCACAGGTGCCGGTCTATATTTTTTTTCAATTCTTGGGTTTAATACCATGGCCCTGGTGGTTTCCCTAAAAATGTCACCAGCATGCTTAAGGACCCCTTTGAGCATGGGTAGGGTCTTGACTGTTCTTTCTGAAGTGGAAAAGGTGTCGACCAGAAAGTCTTCCTCCACAGGGTCAGCATGCAGTTGCACGTCATGGTTACTGCCGCTCTTTCAATAAGGGCGTTAAAGGCAGTAGTGTCCTCAGTAAGAGATGTTTTTACACTGTATACATGTGTGTCAGGGGCAGTGCGCGGATCCCTTGGGTCAACTGGGTCTGCCCATGGTTGGTTTTGATCGGGATCAGTGTCCACATGATAAGTGTCATCCTCATTTTCTTCATCCCCTGCATCCACATCGGAGTATGTGGGTGAAAAAGTCGGGGGTTCTTGTCCATAGGATTGGAGAGGTTCCACAAGAACTGGCGATGTTGTTGAATCCCTCTTCTTCTTTAAGGGAATCTTATATGACTCCATGGGTGTTTCTGGTATAATTTTCCTTTTATATATGGACAGTCTATCAGTTTCCGAGTCTATGAACTGCCTCGACTCCTGTTCTTCAGGCTCCTCTGTACCCTCCACTTCCATCGACACTTTTTTTAATGGCTCCGATACTTTTTTTTGGTTCTAACTTCGGACGCACTGTTGGTGGCAACCCGAATTTGATTGGTGTTGATGCGGTCTGAACGTTTCCGACCAGCTTCGGTGTTGGGGCCTTCTTCGGCCCGACCGCTGTAGCCTTATCTTTGATGCGTTGGAGTGACTCAGACACCTCTTTGGCTAGGAATGGGCTCGGCTGCATCGACTCGACAGGGTCCTTGGAGCCAGTCTTTGTCTTGTCCGCATGCCTTGACCGAGGATCGACCCCTTCCTTCGGTTCAAGCCTTTTGTGTGTGTCGACTCCCTTCGATGTCGGCTTAGTCGGTTTGACAGCCTTGACTTGTCTTCGGTGCCCCAACCTTTGGCTCGATGACCTTTTTGAGCTTCTCGTTATCAACGGCCTTTTTCTGTTTCTTCGGCTCCGAGGGGTTTGAGGCCTTGGAACCGACCAGAGTCAGCAGCACTTTTGGTTTCGGTTTTGGCAGTGATTCTTTCGGTTTAGATTTCTTTGGATCGACCGATAGCGGTTTCGATACCGATGGCTCTTTATATATGTTTGAAGCCGGGCCTTTATGCGGGGCTGTAGAACGAGTCTGTAGATCTCGGGTAAGGCCTTGTGGCGATCCCTCGACCTGAGCCTTATCGAGTGCTTCATAGTCAGCCCCCATATAGCTGGTTGGGCCTAGCTCCTCGCCTGAGCTATCTTCTACGGCCCCAAGGGCCTCTGCGCCGTCTCCTACCTCCTCGACGACGTTTTAGTCTTCCTCTAATACTTCTTCATCTTCGGCGTCATACTCTGAGTCATGGCCCGAAACGGGATCAGAGTGTTCTTCCCGATCCTCCAGATCAACGACCTCTTAGTCTTCGGTCCCGAAGATGTTTTCTGGAATAGACGCGGATCTCTGCGACTCCAATCGAGCCGCGCATCGAATCCGAAGAGTTTTCTTCGACCTGAACAGGGCACAGGCCATACAGTTGGCTTCGTTGTGATCCGGGGACAGGCACTTGTTGCACACCGGGTGGACATCGATGTGCGGGTATTTTGCATTACAAAGTGGACACTGGCGTCGACTGGGCCTTAGTGCTGAAAAGCCACGCGGCTCCTCAGGATGTCCGGCTCGGGAGCTGAGCTGGAACAGAACGGGGCACCGATCGCAAGACAATACCGACGATATACTATTGGCCTTTTGGCCAAAAAGAAAGTTTATTTATCGATTCCGAACTTGAGTTAACAAATATGCATCCGAACCCAATGACGGAAAAAAACAATCTGGGGGTGGAGTCGATGCCCATGCGCACTGTAGTCCAGGGGAGGAGCCACCTATCTCGTGATACATCGAAGACTCTTCCAGGACAACAATGTGCGATCATCCGGACCCAACACTAGGCGGCGATCTATGCACAGATATGAATTCAGCAGCCCACATGCCTCGAACCTTTTGATGTGGAACCAGAGAGAGATCTGGTAGTGCGGTGATCCAGGGCTGGCGTGCCCATGTGGGAGCTATTAGAATGAGCTTGAGAGACTGTTTGAGCTTGCGCACCATTAGTGGAATGTAATGTAATGTAAATGCCATTTGTAAAGCGCACAGCTACCTCCAACGGAGGTGTCCCAGCGCTGTCCGTATACCGCTTAGGAACCCTTCCTGGTTTTTCCCAGGGGAATGTCCACTCCTGGGCACCCCCAAGGTGAAGCCAGGCATCCCTGCGCTGTTGGGGCCGTTGTGGAGATTAAGCAAGCTATTGCCAAGAGTTGCAGAGTGGGACCAATGATTAGAATAGGCACGAGGCGAGAATGATCAGGTCCGAGGAAATTGAGCCTTTGACCCGCCGAGGCGGGTATTGAACCCTGGTCGCGGACCAGACCTCTGCATCAGGGCCTGCCGCTCCAACCATTTGAGCCACACTATGAGGGAAAGAGGCGGAAAAGCGTGCGCAAATCTGCCTGACTAGTTCATCCATATTGCATTGCCCTCTGACCTTGGGTTTGGCATTTTGCATTTTCGTGGTGGCAAACAGGTCTATGTGTGGGGCCCCCACTGTTGGAAGAATGGTTGAAGAACTTGTGGATGTAGTTCCCCTTCGTGAATCTGTTGTGACTGACGACTTAACAGATCCGCTATCTGATTGTGAACTCCTGGAAGGTGTTCCGCTAACAGATATACCTTTTGAGAACGGCCCATCTCCAAATGTTCTGTGCGAGCTGGGACAGTTGCAGAGAGTGTTTTTGTATATAGTACATTGTGGTCATATTGTCCATCCGGATTAAGACACCTTTGTTCAGTACTTGAAGTTGAAAAGTTTTGAGTGCTAAGAATATCGCTAGCAACTCTAGATGGTTGATATGCAACAGCTTTTGTCGGTTGTTCCATCGGTGTGGTGTAAGAGATGGGCTCCCCATCATGTGAGGGATGAGTCTGTTGTGAGCACTATTTGTGGAACAGGCTCGAGGAACGGCCGTCCACTTGTCAAGTTTTTGGTGTTCCACCATTGCAGAGAGCGATGCGTACAGCTGTCTAACAACACCAGGTCTGTGAGCTGACCTTGAGCCCGATTCCCCTATCGTGCTAGACACTCTTGTCATGGACGCATTTCCAGTCTTGCATGTGGCACTATGAAGATGCAAGATGCCATCATGCCTAATAATCTCATGAACACTCTTGCTTGGAGAGACTGTTGGTGTTGAAAAGTTGAGACTAAGGCTTGAATGCTCTGTATCCTGGCTGGACTGGGATCGAATATGCTACTTACCAGTATGCATCTGTTGGCATGTAGGGCTGCTGACATTCATATCTGTGCATAGATCGCCGCCTAGTGTTGGGTCCGGATGATTGCACATTGTTGTCCTGGAAGAGTCTTCGAAGTATCACGAGATAGGTGGCTCCTCCCCTGGACTACAGTGCGCATGGGCATCGACTCCATCCCCAGAATGTTTTTAGCCATTGCGGCCAAGATGGAGTGAAACTCAGTGAATGATGACCATGCTATGAGTATATGTGAATACTGCAGCTGCTACAGGCGCCGGGGAGGAGGGCGGGCGATATGAATGTCAGCAGCCCTACATGCCAAGAACAGATGCATACTGGTAGGTAGCATATTCGGTTCGAGGCATGTGGGCTGCTGAATTCATATCTGTGCATAGAATAAATAGCAGTCCCTCCATTAGCGGCGGCCGCCCGTGCCAGCTGCAGCAGTTTGGAAAAGTGTCTTGAGAACAACCTGCCCTACAGCTGCCTGCTGTTTGGAGTGTAAGTCAACACAGTAATGCTTAGTAAATGTGTGTGTGGTAGACCATTTGGCTGCTCTACGTATGTCTTCCAAAGGAATGTTTCCAAGGAATGCCATAGAGGCCCCCAACTTTCTGGTGGAGTGGGCTCTTGGTGGAATGGTAAGAGTACGCTTAGCTTTGATATAGCATATTTGGATACATTTAACGATCCATCTAGCAATACCAGCCTTGGAAATAGGGTTACCTTTGTGGTGTGGTGCAAAGGCGACAGAGTGGCTTAGTTTTCCTAAAATCCTTGGTCCTATCAATGTAATACATTAGGGCCCGTTTAACGTCAAGGGTATGGAGGATCCGCTCCGCCAATGATTCAGGATTTTGAAAGAAAACAGGTAATTCGATAGTTTGGTTGATGTGGAACTGAGACACAACCTTGGGCAGAAACTTAGGATTAGTGCGGAGCACTACCCTGTTGGAATGAATTTGGATAAATGGCTCTTGGATTGTGAGGGCTTGTAATTCACTAACCCTCCGTAGTGATGTAATTGCTACGAGGAAAGCCACTTTCCATGTCAAGAACTGAATCTCGCAGGAATGCAGTGGTTCAAAGGGAGGACCCATCAGCCTAGTAAGAACCACATTGAGGTTCCACTCAGGAGCTGGTGGAGTCCGTGGCGGAATGACTCGTTTGAGGCCTTCCAAAAAAGCTTTGATGGCAGGCACCTTGAAGAGTGAAAGGTGCTGTCTATTTTGGAGAAGATACGCGGCCATTGCAGACAGATGAATGCGAATGGAAGTATAGGCCAGATTACACTTGTACAGATGGAAAAGGTAACAGATGATGTTCTGAATAGAAGCGTCCAGCGGGTTAATGTTGTGGTTCGACAATAAATGACAAACCGCTTCCATTTTGCCGGGTAGCAGGCTCTAGTAGTGGGCTTTCTCGCCTCCCGAATGATGTCCATGCAATTGGGAGGTAAGTTCAGGTAGCCAAACTCTAGGACTTCAGGAGCCAGATCGCCAGGTTGAGCTGTTGCGGATCTGGGTGCTGAATGTCGCCATGGCTCTGCGTCAGAAGGCTGGGTGTGAGATGTAGCCTTTGATGCGGTACCACGGACAGTTCTAGAAACAGGGTGTACCATGGTTGACGAGCCCACGTTGGAGCAACTAGGATGAGAGTCATCGAGTGTTGCCTGAGTTTGCGTGCCACCAGCGGTATCGGAGGTGCTGGGGGAAAAGCGTACGCAAATTTGCCTGACCAGTTCATCCATATCGCATTGCCCTGCAACAGTGGGTGTGGGAACCTGGTGGCGAAGCTTTGGCATTTTGCGTTCTCTTTTGTGGCGAACAGGTCTATCTCTGAATGACCCCACGTTTGGAAGTACAGCTGGAGTACTGATGGATGTATCTCCCACTCGTGCATTTGGTGGCTGTGCCTGCTGAGCAGGTCCGCCATCTGATTGTCCTTGCCCGGGAGATGCTCTGCCATGAGGAAGATGTTCCTCTGAATGGCCCACTTCCACATGCTCTGAGCCAGATGAGACAGCTGCGGAGAGTGTGTGCCTCCCTGCTTCTGAATGTAGTACATCGCCGTCATGTTGTCCGTCCGAATCAACACGACCTTGTTGCATAGATGTACTTTGAAAGCCTTTAGTGCCATGAAGATCGCCATCAGTTCTAGAACATTGATGTGCATCTTCCCCTGTTGCTGCGTCCATAGTCCCTGCACAGTGTATTGGAGTACATGCGCTCCCCATCCCTGGAGAGAAGCGTCCCTGTTCAGGATAATCTGTGGCACAGGCTCCTGAAACGGTCAGCCCTTGCAAAGGTTTCGTGGATTCCACCAATGCAGAGAGTTGTATGCCCGACCGCTCACCAACACTAGGTCTTTCAACTGGTTGTGAGCCTGAGTCCACTGACGTGCCAAGCACTCCTGAAGCGGACGCATATGTAGTCTGGCGTGCAGGACAATGGAGATGCAGGAGGCCACCATGCCTATCAACTGCATGAACACTCTTGCTGGAAGCGAGTGTTGAGGTCTGAATTTTTGGATCAGCGATTGAATGCTGCCGACTCTCACTGAATTTGGCTGTGCTGTGGCCGCCAGCGTGTCTATGGTCGCACCCAGATACTGCCGTATGTGGGCAGACTGGAGATGGGATTTTGGGTAATTCAGTGAGAACCCCAGATCGTGCAGAAGGTGAATGGTGTGGGACACGTGGTCGCCTGAATGAGCCAGTCGTCCAGATAGGGGTAGACGTGGATGTTTTGACATCTCAGATGCGCCGCCACCGTCGCCAGGCACTTTGTGAAAACCCTGGGTGCCGTGGTGACCCCAAAAGGCAAAACCTTGAATTGGTAGTGCTGGTTTTGGATGGTGAACCTGAGGTATTTTCTGTGTGAAGGATGTAGCGGAATGTGGAAGTACACATCCTTCAGGTCCAGAGTTGCTAGGAAGTCCCCCTGTTGAAGCAGTGGGAGAACTTGCTGCAGTGTGAGCATGTGGAAATGCTCTGATAGGATGTAAAAGTATGAGGGGCCTGATCTCTAGGATGGGCCTGAGGGATCCGTCCTTCTTTGGAATCAGAAAGTACAGGGAGTAAACTCCAGCGCCTCTATCCTGCAAGGGCACGAGCTCTATTGCCCCTTTTTGCAGCATGACTGACTTCCTGCTGCAATAAGTGCAAGTGCTCGCCGGACATAGGACGGTGCCTTGGGGGTATGTTGGGTGGAGTGGATGTATGCTCCAGACAATAACCGAATTGGACAAGTTTTCTGACCCACCTGTCCGTGGTGATGGACTTCCACACGGGCAGGAACTGCTGGAGTCTCCCCCCGACTGGTGTTGTGTGGTCGGGGGGCAGTGACAATGCGTCACTGTTTGTTGGCGGTGGAGGACCTGGAGCTGTTGTTGCCACGTCCTCTGCCCTTGGATTTGTTGCCGCGGTATCCACCTCGACCCTTGTTGGTATAAGTAGTCTGGGTGTTGCTTTTGTAGAACTGCGCTGACTGCGAAAGTTGCCCCCTTGAGGTGGCTCTAGTATTGGAGCGACGAAAGGACCCACTCCGAAACTGCTGGGACTGCAAGGCACCCATAGATTTTGCAGTGTCGGTGTCCTTTTTCATCTTCTCAAGGGTGGTGTCAACCTCGGGGCCAAACAGGTGATCTGGGTTGACTGTTTGGTTTAAGATGGTGGTTTGAATGTCTGGCTTGAACCCAGATATCCTTAGCCATGCATGTCTACGAAGCATAACGCTAGTGTTAATTGCGCGTGCGGCGGTGTCAGCCACGTCCAGAGCGCACTTTATGGAAGCGTTGGAGATTAGCTTCCCCTCCTGTATTAACATTTCAGCCGCTTCCTTATATTGGTCGGGTAAATGTTGCAAAAGGGTCTCTAGAGTATCATAGTGTGCCCTGTCATAACGCGCCAGGAGCGCCTGCGTGTTGGAGATGCGCCATATGTTGGCTCCCTGCGCTGCCACCCTCTTCCCCGAAGCCTCAAAGAATTGATTCTTTGTCTGGGGGAGGAGCATCACCCGTAGTCTGCGAGTAGGCCCTTTTCCGGGCATTGGAGACAACCAGGGAGTCCAGAGGCAACTGTCCCTTAATATAAGTTGGATCTGTGGGCGCTGCCTTATACTTTTTGTCGATTCTTGGCTTGATGACCCTCGCCCTGGTGGGTTCTTTGAAGACCTCAGCAGCGTGCTTTAAAAACACCCTTCAGCATTGGCAGAGTCTTTACAGTCTTTTCAGAGACAGAAAAGGTGTCAAATAGGAAGGCTCCGTCCACAGGGTCAGCATGCAGCTCGACGTTGTGATTGCGGCTTTCAATGCCCTCATTGAGCGGGCAGCGGCCAGAGTCCTCAGTGGGGGAAGTTTTCGCTGAGAAAAGCTGAGGGTCCTGTCCAGAATGCGGGTCCCCAGGACCGCCACCAGCAGACCATGGCTCAGTCACATCTTCTGGGTCTGTGTAGACGGGATAGCTGTACTCATCTTCGTCGTCACCCTCACCAGTGTCGACATTGGAATGAGTGGGCGAGAGTTCGTGAGCCTGTGGTGGAATGGGCTCCACCAAGGCTGGAGTACCAGCAGAGTCCATCTTTTGTTTGAGTGGGATCTTGTACGACTCCAATTGGGGTTCAGGGGTGATTTTCCTCTTCAGGAGGGAAAGCCTGCCCGTTTCGGCGTCGATGAAATGCTCCTGACGCTCCTCCTCTGCAAGTTGTCGAGGCCGTGGGCCGAGGACCACCAGCGACGGTTTCGGCGTCGAAGAAACCTTTTCGGGCACGCCGGCCCCCGGTTTAGCAGCGAAAGCCTTCGGCGCCGTTTTAGGCGGCAAGGTGAAAAGGATCGGCGTGGGCGCCTTCCCCGGTTTCTCCAGAGGCTTGGCTGGCGTAGGGTCCTTCGGTTCGACTGCTGCGGCGCCGTCCCTAATGCGCTGTAGGGACTCCGTAACCTTTTTTGTGAACGCGGCGGATGGACATGCCGGTTAGACAGAGTCCTTAGGGGTTGGTTTTGGAGTTGAGACCAAAGATGTTCCCTTCGGAGTCGACGCAGCTCCCTTGGCCTTGTCGTGTGGAAGCGGGGCAGAGAGGGACTTCGGGTCGTCTGGCCGCTTCTTCGGGTCGGTAAGAGACTTCTTGGGGTCGTCGACCGTTTTTTTGTGATCGAGTCGACCCTTGCTGGCGTCGACAGTCTTCGGCGCTGATGCGGCTGCGTCCGACCCCTTAACCTTTGGCTTCGATGTACTAGCCTTCGGGTCGGCCACTTTGACGTGGCTCTTCAGCTCGACGGCCATCTTCGATTTCTTCGGCGCAGAGGCCTCCGAAGTCTTCGATCCGACCAGTGCAATGCGCACTTTCGGTTTCGATATCTCTGGCATCGAGACCGTAGATTTCACTTTCGTCCTCGACCTCCGACGCGGGGTTAGATTCCGAGATGTCCTGGATATCTTCATCCTAGACTTCCCCAGCATCGAAAATGTCCGTAGGCGGCGGTGCAGATTGCTGGGTCTCCAGGCGCGCAGCTCGACGGAGCTTGAGTGTTTTCTTGGAACGGAACCTGGAACAGGCCATACACTTGGCCTCGTCGTGGTCCGGCGACAGGCACTTGTAGCAACACCGGGTGGACGTCGATATGCAGGTACTTTGAGGCACACACCGGACATCGTTTGAATGGACTTCGTTCCATGATGGATGGTTGAAGAGTCTGGAGCGTCGACTAGGCCCTTCCACGCCAAAAGCACGCGGAAGTACAAGCTTGGCTCGGAGCCGAGGAAAGTTGCGAAGCCGGACGCAAGACAATACCGACGCAAGTCCTAAAGACCTTTTGGTCTCAAGCAAAGTAAAGTTATTCTTATCGATTCCGACAAGAGGGAACCAAAGACATCCGAACCCAATGGCGGAAAAAAACAATCTGGGGATGGAGTCGATGCCCATGCGCACTGTAGTCCAGGGGAGGAGCCACCAATCTCGTGATACTTCGAAGACTCTTCCAGGACAACAATGTGCAATCATCCGGACCCAACACTAGGCGGCGATCTATTCACAGATATGAATTCAGCAGCCCACATGCCTCGAACCCGCTAGAGCTGTAGATGTGTTCATGTTAGCTCCTAAATACTGATGCACATGCGAAGGCTCTAGGTGCGACTTTGTGAAGTTGATCGTAAGTCGTGCAACAGTTGAATTGTCAGCTGAGTGTGTTGTACACATTGGTGGAATGATTTGGCTTTTATGAGCCAATCGTCCAGGTAAGGGAAGAGGTGCATCTGTTGTCTTCTGAGATGTGCTGTTACTACTGCTAAGCACTTCGTGTACACCCGTGGAGCTGTTGTGACACCAAATGGAAGGACTTTGAACTGAAAGTGCTGTCCTTGTATTACAAACCGTAGGTACTTCCTGTGAGCAGGATGTATCAGGATGTGAAAATTGGCGTCCTTTAGGTCTAGCATGGAAAGGAAATCACCTTGTTGCAACAGTGGAAGCACTTGTTGCAGAGTGATCATATGAAAATGATCTGATTGTAATGGTTGAGGGGCCTGAGGTCGAGGATTGGTAACAGTGTCCCGTCCTTTTTGGGAATTAGAAAATACAGCGAGTAAACCCCTGTCCCCTGTTCCTCTAATGGAACTAGTTGAATAGCATATTTTTGTAGAAGTGCTAGGACTTCCTGTTGAAGCAGAGTCAGGTGATCTGTAGACATAGGACGCTGCCTGGGTGGTACGTTTGGGGGGGGGGGGGGGGGGGGGGGGGGGGGGTTTGGGTCGGGGGGGGGGGGGGTTCTGTAAATTCTACAGTAGCCATGTTGGATAATCTGTCTCACCCACCTGTCCGTTGTGATGGAGTTCCAGACAGGCATGAACTGTGTTAATCTGCACCCCACAGGAGTGGAATGTTGTTGGGGGAGCAGAGGGAAGTCACTGTTTAGTTGTGGAGGAGGAGCGATTGCTGTTACCGCGTCCTCTTCCCTTGTTATTATTGGCCCTGTATCCTCCTCTAAAATATCCTTTGTTAGAGGATGTTTGTGTCTTGAAAGATGTCGCTGTGTCTGCTCCAGTCTGCTTGGAGCCTCCTCTATAAAAGGAGCAACGAAAAGAACCTCTAGTATGTGTGGACTGTAGAGCTCCCATTGACTGCCGTATCCGTGTCTTTTTTCATTTTCTCCAGTGTAGTGTCTACTTCTGGACCAAATAACTGGTTTTGGTTAAAAGGCTGGTTCAAAATTGTGGTTTGCACCTCTTGTTTGAACCCGGAAATGCGTAGCCATGCATGTCTTAGTATCACACTAGTATTTACAGCTCTAGCAGCTGTGTCTGCGACATCTAGTGCACATTTTATTGAGGCATCATTTGATATTAATTTGCCTTCTTGAATGAGGTCAGTTGCCTGATCTTTATACTGATCTGGAAGGTGCTGTATTAGTGTCTCTAATTGGTCGTAATGAGCCCTGTCATAACGTGGGAGAAGGGCTTGTGTATTCGCAATGCGCCATATATTTGTAGCTTGTGCAGCAATCCTTTTACCAGACGCATCAATAACTTTGGATTCCTGGTCAGGTGGGGGCGTTTCACCAGAAGTCTGAATTCGCTCTTTTCCTTGCATTGGACACCACCAAGGAGTCTAGAGGAGGATGTCCCTTAATATAGGTTGGGTCAGAGGGTGCAGGCCTTTATTTCTTTTCTATCCTTGGATTCAGTACCCTAGCACGTACAGGATTTTTGAATATTTCTGGAGCGTGCTTAATGACTCCTTTGATCATGGGAAGAATGTGAGTGGATCTGTGTGATGGTTCAAAAGTATCTAACAGAAAATCCTCCTCAATGTCATCGGAATGCATTGTAACATTGTGGTAGATAGCAGCTCTGTGTAAGAGGTGATTAAAGCCAATGCTGTCCTCTGAAGGAGAGGGCTTTGATGGGTGTAACTGTGGATCCGGGATATCAGGCACATTATGAGGTGGAAAAGTATAAACATCCTCATCTAAAAGATATGTATTTGGGTCTGCATTAGGATCCTCCCCATCACCTAAGTCCTACTCCTCATCAGTTTGTGGTGAATGTGAGGATGCGGGAGAGGCTACAGGAGAGATGTGAGGTGAAATGTAAGGAGTGATAGGAGAGGAAGGAGATGCAGGACAGGGAGGGTGCATAGGTGAAGTTGCACAGTCCTTTTTGGCAGGAACCAAAGGTGTAGGTGGTGTTTCTGCTGGTCTCTTATGAGGTATAGCACCCACATGTCCAGTCTTTGTGTTTATGTAGATCCTCTTGTTTAGGATCTGGTCTGAACAATTCTTCCTCTTCTTCCTCTACAACCTTCTTCCGTGCCGCTTTTTTCGGTTCCGACAGGTTGTTTTTGTCGTTTTGCCTTGGGAGGTGTTAGTGTCCTGTGGCAAAGTTCTTGGTGCTGAAGGTATTGCTTTCGGCTTGAGAGGCGTGTCCGAGGGCTTCGGAACATCGGGATCCGGCCTGCGGGTGTTGTCACCAGAGTGGCCGTCTTCGGAGTGGAAACTGACTTTTCATCTTTATCTTTGGAAGTAGACTGCTTCGGAGCCGAAACTTCTTTCGGTACTACTTTAGTCTGCGGTGCCAAAGGGTCTTTCGGCTTTGGCGCCGAAGAGTCTTTCGGCTTTGGCGCCGAAGAGTCTTTCGGCTTTGGCGCCGAAGAGTCTTTCGGCTTTGGCGCCGAAGAGTCTTTCGGCTTTGGCGCCGAAGAGTCTTTCGGCTTTGGCGCCGAAGAGTCTTTCGGCCTCGGCGCCGAAGAGTCTTTCGGCCTCGGCGCCGAAGAGTCTTTCGGCCTCGGCGCCGAAGAGTCTTTCGGCCTCGGCGCCGAAGAGTCTTTCGGCCTCGGCGCCGAAGAGTCTTTCGGCCTCGGCGCCGAAGAGTCTTTCGGCCTCGGCGCCGAAGAGTCTTTCGGCTTTGGCGCCGAAGAGTCTTTCGGCCTCGGCGCCGAAGAGTCTTTTGGCCTCGGTGCCGAAGAGTCTTTTGGCCTCGGTGCCGAAGAGTCTTTTGGCCTCGGTGCCGAAGAGTCTTTTGGCCTCGGTGCCGAAGAGTCTTTTGGCCTCGGTGCCGTTGGAGGTGGTGGGATCGGCATGTGTGGTTTGCTCAGTGCCGAAGCACCTGAAGGCGTAGTTGTCTCCCTCGGAGCCGAGCTCGAAGTCTGGCTTTAAGAAGGAGCGCTTGGTCTCGACTGGGCCCCCTGGGCGGAGTGCTGACCTTTGGCTTGGGCAGTGTAAGGTGCAGGGGCAATAATAGCCTCATCTCTCAGAACGTGAGGGGTATTGAGGAAAAGGTTAGACATGTTTCGTAGTCTATTACCTTGTTTTCTGCCAATCTGCCATATTACTGCCTTAATAGGGTCAGAGAAATGAAGTATGATCTTGGATGATCCAAAAAGAAGTAAAAGCTGAAGTAACTGAGCAGAGCTCAGGGAGACTCCCTTCACACACGACGTGCAAGGAAAATCTGAGGAGAACTGGCTCTGCAGAGAGGGTTCTAGAGGGTGCTGATAGCTGATTGGTTGTGACTAAATGTTTGGTTCTTTTAGCATATTTATGTAGATAGGCTACTAAGATCTAGGCCTCAGGCCTTTTCTTTTGGGCCTACTACTGTTATTTACTTTTGACACTGCTTTTTTATTTATCGTGGAACTCCCGCGACGGGGAATGATTCAGGCATGTGAATCCATGAAAGATACCCCAATACTGGATAAGTGGAACAAATTGAGGGAAGGACAAAATGTCCTTTTTTAGGGGAAATGTGACTGGCCATTCAACAATGAAATTGGGAGAAAATTTGTGGGGGACAGTTCTCAAAGGAGGAAGAAGCAGAGGACACGCTCGCTCAAGGATAAACTGACAAATGACTGGACCAAGGTCCTTCAGTGTCCCAACGAAATAGCCATAAGGGCGTGCTTTCGATTGGCTCCACTTCGCATCCTCCACAGGTCACATGCCTCGAGAATGTTGCAGGTCTATATTAAAGGTAGGGGCTTCGATGTATGTGCCAGGGGATGTGGCGAGAGGGGGTTCTTTCATATTTTGTGGTCCTGCCCAAGTATTCAGAAGTATTGGAAGGGCGTCACCCGTGTGATGGAGGATGTGCTGGGTTCACAGGTCCCGCTAGAGTCCGGATGGCATATCCTCTGCATCACAGGAGAGATCACGGGGCCAGTAATCCTGGCTGAGGGTGCGGTGGGAGAAACACCAAGAGGAACATTGCACGCAAATGGGGGGGCTGCAGAGCAACCGGCGGTGGTTTCATGGCCCTGCGAAATGGACTGTGTCAATGCAGAATAGGCGGTGTTATCAAAGCCATGGAAGCCTCCGCAAATGGGAGAAAATATGGGGCCGTGGACATTGTACAGGGGTCTGTGATGTGTCTCATGAATGGCAAGGAATGGGTTTGCCGGGAGGGTTTAGGGATGTATTCGAGGGCAGCGTGCGGCATTGCCTACGCAAACTGTATTCTGCGTTCTATAATGCCTGGCATTTGCCATGTCTTTTACATGCTTTGCATTTATATATTGAGATTTGCTGGTTACTGAAGCTTGCTTTTGTCTTAATAAAAAGACTTAAAAAAAAGAATAAACAGACAAGATGCGACAAACAAATCAACAGATACCAAAAAAGTCGGGACAAGGAGTATGAAACAAAAGAGGTCTTTGAGCATTCCTCACAGAACTTTAGGTGATTAACTGATCACAAAACCCTCTAATAAAGAAATTCAACTATAAAAACGTGGTTTCAAATTTTGCCCCACAAACTCGATGGATCTAGCACAAACCGGGGTCGATTTCTACAAATATATTCGCAAATTAAAACTTGCAAAAAATCTAAGAAAATTAAAAGGATGGCTGAATACACAAATAAAGTAAAAAAACATACAATGGACCTAGCAAAGGACTCAATTGATTTTTTTAACACTTGAGTTGGAAAAAGACACAGAAGCACAGGCCACAAATTTGGACATGTTCTGTCCACAATTGGGTGCCGCCACAAGCAGCAAGAAAGTAAAATTTCACTTCTATCTGCAATTACCGCCTGTAAATAAAATTGACATCTTCCATGAGGCAGTAATCCAAGACCTATATCGAATGAAAAAGATAAAATATCCAGATAATTTAACATTCAAAGAACGTGGGGTCTTAATGGATCTCAAAAAATACGATAGCATTGAAAGCAAAATGGCTGACAAGGGTGGAAACAGTCATGGATAAGGATTCCTACATGAGAAGCCCACACCGAGTTGAGTAACACTGAAAATTATGAGAAACTGAAGGAATACAACACTAAAATATAAGAACTAGACAACAAAGTTTCAGAATGGATGAATTATAACCTACTAGATGATGATGATGAACTCAAATATCAGACTATGGAACACCCAATAACAGCACTGATAATTCTTGCCTAAAATTCACAAGCATCCGACTAGACCACCAGGGAGACCAATCATCTCTGCAAAAGGAACTCTGTTGGAACCTATTGCCAACTATGTGGATGAGTATGTGTTACCGTACGAACAAAATCTATCATATTTGAAGGATACGAGTGACCTTTTGCGAATTCTATGAGAAATACCTTGGCTTGATACAAACTAGTCACAATGGATGTGATCTCATTGTACACTAACATTGAGAATGATATCGGATTGACAGCGTGCGAATACTTTATACGGGGAACGCAATATCCAATATGCCCATCACAACAACATTGTTCTAGAAATCATTTTTTTATGTCTGGGGAAGAACTATACCGTCAAGTTAAAGGAACCGCTATGGGTTTTTCTTTTAGCCCAAGCTAAGCGTATCTGACAATGGGATGGTGGAAACAAAAACTGGCATGGCATACCAACAACGACATATGTGAACAAAACCATAATGTGGTTGAGGTACATTGACAACCTCTTCATCATTTGGGATGTCTCTGGTGAGGAATTTGATGAATATTTAAAAATTCTTAACAGCACAAGAGCGGTAATTTACTTGGAAAAGGAAATCTATATCCATGACGAACAGCAACAGAAACTAATGCAACCCTCCATACAGGGAGTTTCCATCAACCAGCTGTTCCCATGAGGCACAGGGTAAAGGCCGATTTGCATATGGCCATGTCTGTACGGGGGTGGCGGAGTGAGCTAAAGAATGATGGATTAAACCCAGATCAGTTGACTGGGGGGTGAGTGCTTGCAATGTTCAACACTCCCTCTCATCATCCCTTTTGGTTTTGCATAGTATATTCAGAGCCAGCTTCCTACACTGCCTGCCTCTGAAGAAGACCTGAACTCCTGAGAACAGCATTTGTGTCCACCAAGAAAACACCAGGGACTCTGGTGCCCTTGGGATCTGCGATCCTTGACAACACTGCACCAGACACCTCCCGCATGTGTCTAGGTGGAGTTTGCCCCACAAGTGACAGGGCTCAATGTAAACTCAAAGTGCTTTATTTATGGTAGAGTGGGCAAGCAGTCTTAGGCCTAACAGAGAAGTGTTAGACATTTGTTATGCACACAGTGACCAATAATTGACAGGATTCAAAAAGGAGATCCACAATAAAATTTTAGAAACCTAAGCTTCTTTTAGGTTTTATTTTAAGGCCAAAATTGTACCTTGACTGCATTTTGTACCCACCAAATTGAATCTTCAATACCTTTGTGAGAGATATTCAGGTAATAGACTTCCCAAGATAAAAGGAATAAATAGTCCAATCTTTTGTGATAACCTAGCCTATCACCTTCAATAAAAAAAGTCTTATCTACAATTTTACTTCATCCACACCTAGTGATCTCAGCAACACCTCTTGGATTGTACACTGCCTATGAAATAAATCAGACATTAAACAATCCTCTCTCAAGTAAGCCTTATTGAATTTACTATCCCCACAGAAGTGCTTAAGCTCATCCAGTCTACTAAACCAGGATCTCCTAATGATCCTTGCCCTCCCTTCATTCTAAAGCGGATTCCTGTACCTGTAGCTCTACTTTTGACCATTATCTTTAACAACTGTGTGGAAGACCTCCATCCTTTAATTTCTCAAAAAACCTAACTTGGACCCGGAAAACCCAACCAACTACAGCCGCATTTCAAGAATGCCTTTTCCTGCGAAGATGGTTGAAAAAATTATGAACACTCAACTGACTCAAATAATCAAATCCAACCACATATTGGATCCCAGTCAATTTGGATTTCGAGCTGGGCACCGCACTGACCAAAGCCACTGATGAGTTAAGGAACGCCTTGGATGAGGGAGGCAAAACAGCTCTCACCCTTCTTGACTCATCAGCGGCCTACGATATGGTGGATCATTACACACCGATCCACCCCCTCAAACATCTGGGCAATAATAACAAAGCTCTTGCACCTTCTGGATCATTTTGTGACAGGCATCGAGCACTCCGTGATGCTGGATAGTTTTACCTCCAAACAGTTCTCCCTTCCTTGTGGGGCCCCGCAGATACTCTCCTATTCCCTTACTCTTCAACATACACGTCACTGAATTAGCCTCTCCTATTAGGTCATTTAGATTTTCATCCACTTCCTACACAAATTGTGCTGTCAGCCTATAACAATGTTAACCACACAAGCCTCCAACTTCATAACAGTATGAGAACAATTGGCAGCTGGATGGGCTAACATTGCCTTAAACTAAATTCGGATAAATCAGAGGTCATCCTCTTTGGAAATAACCCACAATTCTGGACCGCACCTGCTGGCCTTCACAAAAAGAAGCACTCATCATTGGGTTTTAATTTACTAGTGAATTGTAACAGATCAGATTACATTTAGCTTGCTTCTAAAGCGTTTTAACAAAAATGCACTTGCGTCATTAAACAACAAGGTCCCCAATGCTATTTTTGTAGACAAACTACTCTGGTAAAGGGGATACAAAAGTAACTTCACCAGAATACCTTTGCTTCTTCTATCAGTCTCTTCTCATCATCCACCTCTTCTGCCTTGACAGCAGACTCGTCAGACTGTGGCTTCTTCTTCTTCTGTTTTGGTGCCATAAAACCCTGAAGGAACTTCTTCACAACACTTGCCTGGAGCGAAATCACACAGTCTCCAAAATCTTTCAGGTTGTCTAGATTCCGGACCTACCATGAAAAATGCAACAATCAATCCTGGCAGCATGTGAAGTGATTAAATAGGTGGAAAGAAATAAACCACAGAAAACATGAATTCCATTTTACTCCTTAAAGCACTTTAAACAAGCATTTGCAATGCAATAGGTCTTGCATTAGGAAAGTTTAGATATTGGTATTGTAAATGACAAATTTTTTATTTAGGTGTTGGCTTTGAAAATAGCGAAATTAATAGCTTGGTCATTTACAATGCCAATAGTTTTAACTTTCGCAAATGTGACACCTATAGCATTTGTAATGCAATATATATTGTATTTACGTGACTTAGATGTATTGATATTACAAATAACAATGGCTTTTAATTTTTTAAAATAATTAATACTTAAATAAAAGTTATTGCAATTTATAATGGCAATTGCTTAAACTGTTGTAAATAACTTTTGTGAAGATTATGTTCAGTGTATTTTATTGTGATGAAAATACAAGAAAAGAAGTGGAATATTAACATCTTTTTGTGGCATTTGTAATAAAGCTTGAAACATTAAGAGCATATTTGAACCAGTTCTTGTTGAATGATTGCACAGATTGATTCTGTGGTGCCGCTGAGTGATGTTGTGGTGGCGACGAGTAGTAGCGGTATAACTGGATGTGTGGTGGGTGTAGGACTGAGGTGCTTTGGCAGAGCGGGGTTTGTGTCTCAGTAATGGTATAAGTGGATGGGTGAGGGGGGTGTAGGACTGAGGTGCTTTGGCAGATCAGGGTTTATATCCAAGTAGCAGTATAAGTGGAGGGGCGGGGGTGGTAGCGGTATAAGTGGAGCAGCGGGGGTGTAAGACTGAGGTGCTTAGGCAGAGTAGGGTTTGAGTCCCAGTAGCGGTATTAGTGAAGGGGAGGAGGACGGAGGGTATAGGGCTGAGGTGCTTTTGAAGAGCGGGGTTTGAGTCCTAGTAGCGGTGTAGGTAGAGGGGCGGCGTGGGAGGGAGGGGGTTTGGACTGTGGTGCTTTGGCAGAGCGGAGTTTGTGTCCTAGTAGCGGTATAAGTGGAGGGGGGTGTAGAATTGAGGTGCTTCGGCTGAGCAGGGTTTTTGTCCCAGTCCTTTATAAATGGAGGGGCGGAGGGTGTTGGACTGAGGTGCTTTGGCAGAGCGGGGTGTCCTAGAAGCGGTATAAATGGAGGGGTGGGGTGTGAGGTGCTATCGCAGGGCGGGGTTTGTGTCCCAGTAGCGGTATAAGTGGAGGGGTGGGGTGGGGTTTGGACTGTGGTGCTTTGGCAGAGCAGGGTTTGTGTCCCAGTGGCGGTATAAGTGGAGGGAGGGGGGCTGTAGGATGGAGGTGCTTTGGCAGAGCGGGGTTTGTGTCCCAGTAGCCAAATAAGTGGAGGGGGGGTGAGTATAGGACTGAGGGGCTTTGGCAGAGCGGGGTTTATGTCCCAGTAGCGGTATAAGTGGAGGGGGGGAAAGGGGGCTTTAGGATGGAGGGGGGGGGGGGGGCTGTAGGATGAGGTGCTTCGGCAGAGCGGGGTTTGTGTGTCCCAGAAACGTAGGGTGACCAGAATTTTAAAGCTTATGGCAGGCTGGAAGTGCTTGGCAGCCTATAATAATGTAAATAGCTGCAAAAATAACTTGGCATTTAAAAGCCGAATAGACAGCAAAGCTTAAAACCACAGCGTTTATAATTGTTGTAAATTTACGATTGTATTTTTACATTTGATTTATGATCTAGTGCATGCCCAGTGCACGGCGGCTTAATATCCGGTCATTGGTTTGGGCGAGAATAATAAAATGTCTTTTTACTTGGTTTATCTACCCTTAGCTTACTTGCCATGGGCAGCACAATAAAAGTGCACAGTGTGCCTTTAATCTCCTTTTATCTTCTTACGGACTTCCCTTTTGTTTAAAAATCCACAACCCGCAATCTGGTATTCTCTGAAGATCTGGAGGTAATAAAGTGTTCATCCGGTTTAATCCTCTCGTTTCACATGGGTGATTGGCTGACTGAAAAGTAAAATTTCTCGACCATGGCGGGGTCAGCAGGAATACAGAGACCAGCAGCAGCTGATAGCAAAGGAGTGTTCGTGCATAATTTGGAGAAATAAAGCATTCTCATTAAAAGCCCCAATTAATGTTCTTTCTCCTTGAAGCAGCCAGAATAGAAGTACTCTGGGAAACTAAAAGCGGGTAATTAACAACCCTTTGCTATAACGAAAGAAAAACAAGCATCACCCGAAGGCAGGCACTGAAAGCGATCGCTATTGTAAACAAGTGGTGCGCGCGCGCACCTATGCTTCCAATTATCACGGCCCCTGTCTGGGCATGATAATTTGAAGCATATGTCAGGAAATGCGCGTAATAGACACTAATAGGCCAGGGGCGGAGCTATGCGCTCGCCTCTGGCCTATTGGTGTCTATTTTACAGAACAGCAAGCAGTGAAAGGCCAATAGCAGGCCCAAATAGAAACTCACACGCACAAGGGTGTGGAATTTGCAGGTCTATTTTTAAAACCCCTTCAAGAGGGCTCTCTTGCGAGCCCTAAAAATGCCGCACAGTTCCACAATATGACAATCAAATAAGTTATGCTTGCCCAACAAGATGCCCAGAACATTAAGGACTTCCAAAAGGAAAAAGTTCTTACCCAAGAAGCCTACACTCCATAGTATTTCTTAAAGTCCCTTCAACCAAATCACAGCCACATGGCATTGTAGTATATTACGACTTTGCATTTACCCAGATTTTTTACTATGCTCTCCACCCTTCTATTGGAATCATTCAGTCCGGATGTTTTGTCAAGTCCATTATCCAATTAACTGGTTATTTGAAACTACACTGCGTGCATAAAAGCCCCATTAGAAATGCACATCTAATGTGATCAACGTGAATTCGCTGTGGCACATGACCAGGTTTGAAAAAAGTGGACAAGATAAGATTCACTATAGGGACCTTCTATTGCAACACCCACTTCCTTCAGCAACAGACCACTGGCTAGCCAAAAATAAAAGTCCAGGAAAACCATGTTCATGGAGCTTCAAGTAGACTCCGCATTTATATCCAGCATAAGAGGGATGCAAAAATCTATTCTGATAGGAGTATTTGGCTCTTATTACAGAATATAACAAATCAGCTATGTTTGCAAGCAGGATTGCATCATTCCACTAGCCCTGCTCTCCAATAGTGTTATATTTACTCCTGAACACAAGAAACTATTTTGCAAGTTTGGAAAAGGTGGTTTCAAGTTCATAACGTATATACTTCAGAATAACTTCTATACACTGTGCAATATCAAAAAGGTAAGAGTTTCAATAGAAGTAGCAAACATACTTCTGTCATTCTTTTCTAAACCCAAAATATTAAGCTGGGGTGTCCTGCAAAGTTCTACTCTGTCACTTCTGCTGGTTAAAATCTAATCGCAACTGCTGATAGATCTACTTAAACACTTGGGAATATAACACTAGAGATACGCTGATGGCACTGCTTACTTTCAGTTTCAAAAGATAGCCTCCATCTGGATAGACGCGGACTTTTAGCTCAAACGTAGATTCTGGAAGGGTCTTAGGATGTCAGAACAAAGCATAACCCTGAAATCACAATGCCTGTTCTGGGAGTATGGACCTTCCCCATAGTACCTCAAATACCACCCTTGCCTTTTATTAATCTAAACTTGCAAACACCAATAGTTACTGTTTATGTGCAATGTTGGCAAGATTTTAGCAACTGATACGACAAGTATCTCTGAAAAACTAATAAAAAGTCTAGTTTGTTCAAATTTCTGTAACCAAACAAATTAACATTTGTTGTCAAAGATTAAAATAAGCACAACTGTCACAAATAGAAATTAACACACATACAAGGCATGGAAGTAATAGAAGCTAACCAATTAACAGGCTTGGATACATTCAACTTATCTTATTTAGATACTCTCCACTGTATGTCATTCAAGTATCCAAGAGCAGGGTTGCTTTTTTTTTTTTTTTAAACAAAGGAACAGCACTTGCATTGTTTAACATTTTTTATACAATGAGATTAATAACTAGCTTGCATGAATATAAATGATTTAATGAAATAGTTACCTTCGGTAACGTCTTAGCTGGTAAAGACTATTTAGCTGCAGATTCCCTACCTTAGAAAGATCCTGAGGCGTCAGAATGAATCTGGAAATTTTTTGGGGAACAGTACCCCTGCTCACCGGTAGGTGGCGCAGACCGGATCCGGATGGCATAGATAACACCAGATGTGACTAGTGCGGTGCCTACATAAACACCACCAAAGCATGCTGAAATCAGTTTTTTAGCGACTTTCCACATCAGTAGCACAGATCCACAAAAACAGACCACTGGTGTGGAAAACCAGAGCTCTGAAAGGAGAACAGCCCCGTCTCTAGAAATCCATTTGCAGAGCCTGTCAGATATCCAGGACTCCGCGCGAGAAAGCAGTGGTCGCAGCCTTGGTGGAATGAGGGCAAAAGCCATCTAAGGGTTGCTTCTTGACAAATGAGTAACGTTTTAATGCAGAGCAAGATCCATTGTGAAACGATCAGTTTCTGCCCTGCCTATCCCTTCTTCATTCCTACATATCCCAAGAAACATTGGTCGCCCAGCCAGAACTCTTTTGGGCGGTTAAGGTAGAACAACACTATTTGGTCCAGTCGGTAAAGTCGATCCTATTTTTTAGAGGGATGAGAGGAGCATAAAAAGTAGGCACAGTGATGGACTGGTCTACATGAAAGAGAGTGACAACTTTTGGTAGAAAGGAAGCTCTAGTTCGTAGAACCAGCTTGTCTAGGAAGACGTTCAGTTATGGAGGCCTGGGTGACAGACTGAAGCCCACAACCTGTTTTTCTGCACAGGTTGTTGATGTCCCAGGATGCTGGTTTCTGGCTCAGGTAAGACATTTGGCAGTTCGGGCTGGACTGTTCCCATGAGGCATAGCGTCAATACTGATTTGCATATAGCGGTGTCTGAACAGGTGTGGCGAAGTGAGCTAAAGAACGATTATGGATTCAACCCAGATGTGAGACTGGGGGAGAGTGTCTCAAAAGTTTCAGCGCTCAGTCCATCTCCTCCTTGTGTTTGCTTTCTGCACATCATGCCACATACTTGCCCCAATGGCAAGCGTATACAGTTTTGGTGTAGGGAGGCTTTGCTGCCAGATCATCAGTGTCTTTGGGCGAAAGGTCAAAAGCTGTCAACTGTCACCACACAATCTCCACGCAAGGCACTGACCGGTTCGGGCGGAAAACCTTTCCCTTCTGCAGCGACAGAGAATACTTAGGAGGCAGTCTGATCAGAGAACCGACGGCCATGTTCAACAGCTCGGGATACCAAAGAAAAGAATCTTGGAGTGAAAGCTGCCTTAGAAACTCCAGCGCACAGAACTACAGACATTATGTGTTCTTGTCGGTGGTAAACAGATCTAACCAAGGCTCCACCCACTGCTGAAAGAGACCTTGCACCACCTTCGGATGGAGATGCCACTTGTGGTCTGCTAGACTTCTTCAGCTGAGTTTGTCCACCCTGGCGTTCTAAGAGCCTACCAGGATATGCTGTGACGTTCCAGCAATGCCCAGACACACATAGCCTCTTAACATTGGGCCCAAGGCTCCACCCTGTTGGTTGCAGTGGTGGCAATGGTGTTGTCCTTGAACACCTGCACCAGCCTTCCTTTGATAAGGGCAGAAAGGTTTTTAAAGCTAGTCAGGCTAGCTAGGCCAAAAGAATGGGTGCCGCAAAGCCACCAACCAAGATTTCACCTTCAGACAGCGCCAGCGCATCTCGAAACATTGCCGGCTGGCCCTACTGGGGAGAAAAACTCGACAAAGTAGATTTCATTTACCTGCACCGCTTGTGAGGCACGGACTACGGCTGGAGGAGGGGCCCATGGGGCCGACATGCAGTATCTCCAGAGTCCGGGCCTATATGGGGGACCGAGACCACAAGTGGGAGGTACGTAGACTTTGGCAGCAGCCGTGCACCGTCCTACTACATGTAAAACACTCCTCTGAGCGAGACTATTCGACCTTCCACCGCCAGGGAATCCTTTCCTATGCCTCCACCTGCGTTCTCTCCGTGACCTCTGGGAGCTCAGAGACCCTGGTTCCTGGTGGAGGCATGGGGGCTCTAACGATGGCCTACCACATTCAAGTAAGGGTCTAGTTAAAAATTAGTATAGCGCACTACTCACCCAGAGGGTCTCAAGGCGCTTGAGGGAGGGGGGTTCATTACTGATCAAACAACCAAGTCTTGAGTTGCTTTCTGAAGGAGAGGTGGTTCTGTGTAAGGCAGAGGTGGGTGGGGAGGGAGTTCCAGGTTTTGGCCGCTAAGTAGGAGAAGGATCTTCCTCCCATGGTGGCTCTCCGAATGCGTGGAATCGCGGCGAGGGCTTGGTTGGACGATCGTAGTTGACGGGTACGGGTTTAAAAGGTCAGGCGGGTGTTGAGGTAACTTGGTCCTAGGGGGCCTTGTGTGCATGGGTGAGGAGCCGGAACGTGATTCTCTCGTTGACGGGGAACCAGTGTAGGTCTCTCAGGTGGCCGGATATGTTGTTGTGGCGGGGTATGTCTAGGATGAGTCGAGCTGAGGCGTTCTGAATGCGTTGGAAGTCTTTTCTGCAATTTGGCAGTGGTTTCGGCGTAGAGGGTGTTTCCGTAGTCCAGTCGGCTTGTGACAAGTGCTTGGGTGACCGTCTTCCTTGTTTCGGTGGGGATCCATCGGAAGATCTTTAGGAGCATGCGTAGGATGTTAAAACATGATAAGACGGCGTTGACTTGTCTGGTCATCGAGAGGGAGGAGTCTAGGATGAATCCCAAGTTGCGAGCATGGTCCGTTGGTTTGGGTGCGTTGCCTAGGGCCGGGGGCCACCATGAGTCGTCCCAGGCAGAGGGGGATGACCCTAGGATGAGGACTTCAGTCTTGTCTGAATTCAGTTTTAGGTGGCTGTTCTTCATCCACTCGGCTATGTCTTTCATCCCTTCGTGTAGGTTGGTTTTGGCGGTGTTTGGGTCTTTGGTGAGGGAGAGGATCAGCTGTGTGTCGTCAGCGTAGGAGAGGATGTTGAGGTTGTGTTGGCGTGCGATGGATGTGAGAGGACTCATGTAGACGTTTAAGAGGGTGGGGCTGAGCGAAGATCCTTGTGGTACGCCGCAGATGACTTCGGTGGCCTCAGATCTGAAAGGGAGGAGGCGAACTCTCTGGGTTCTTCCGGCGAGGAACGAGATGATCCAATCCAATGCTTTATCTTGTATTCCAACGTTGCTGAGGCGTTGTACAAGGGTACGGTGGCAGACCGTGTCGAACGCTGCGGAGAGGTCCAGGAGGATGAGGGACGGTGTTTCCCCGTTGTCGAGCAGAGTCCGGATGTCGTCTGTGGCTGCGATGAGGGCGGCCTCGTTGCTGTGATTGGCTCAGAAGCCGGACTGTGAGGGGTCGAGGGAGCCGTTAGACTCAAAGGCGGCGAGCTGACTGTTGATGGTCTTTTCTATGACTTTGGCGGGGAATGGGAGGAGCGAGATGGGGCGGTAGTTCTTAAGTTCGGTGGGGTCAGCTGTAGGTTCTCAGGAGGGCACTGAGTTCGGCATGTTTCCAGCTTTATGGGAAGGTAGGGGTGTTGAGGGGGCAGTTGATGATGTCCCGGAGTTGGGGTGCGATGACGGAGTCGGCCTTGTTGAAGATGTGATGGGGGAATGGGTCGGTTGGTGATCCTGAGTGGATGGAGTTCATCAAGCAGATGGTGTCTTCGTTGCTGATCGGGTCCAGGCGCGAAGGGTGGTGGTGGGGGGCTTCAATTAAGTGGTGAGGGGAGTGGACTGGTCGCTGAAGCTGTTATGTATGTCAGCGATCTTGCTGTGGAAGAATGAGTCTAGAGAAACGCAGGTCTTGAGAGGGAGTGATGTCATTGTTGCCGGCGCTGGGATTGGTGAGTTCTTTGACAATGCTAAAGAGTTCCTTGCTGTTGTGGGCGTTGTTGTCTAGTCGATCCTTGAATGCTGATTTCTTGGCGGTGCGGATCAGCTGATGGTGTTTGCGGGTGGCGTTCTTGAGGGCGGTCATGTTGTCTGGTTGGGTTTCTTCGCCAGGTTTTCTCGAGGGTGCGGCAGTTCTTTTTGGAGTTCTTGAGGTCGTCAGTGAACCAGGAGGCTTTTTTGCTTCCGGGCTTGTTGGGATGGTTTTTCATGGGTGCTAATTCGTCAGCGCAGTGGGTGATCCACTGTGCGAGATTGATGGCTGCTTGATTTGGGTCCGTTGATCTGGCGGGAGGGTTTTGGTTCAGTGATGTGGTGAGCTGGTCGGTGGTAATTTTGTTCCAGCTTCTGCGGGGAGCTTGTTGCGAGTGGTGGTGGGTCGTGGTCTTTCTGAAGCTGAAGTGGACGCAGCTGTGGTCTGTCCAGTGGAATCCCATGGCGTGATTGAATGAGATGTGCTTGCTGGAGGAGAAGATTGGGTCGAGTGTGTGTCCAGCGTAGTGGGTGGGGGTATTCACCAGTTGTTTGAGTCCGAGATTGGCGAGGTTGTCCAGCAGGGTGGTGGTGGTGTTGCTGTCATTCTCGAGGTGGAAGTGGAGGTCCCCTAGGAGAATGTAGTCATTGGAGGGGAGGGTGTGTGGGCTGACCAATTCAGCGATGTCTTCGCTGAATTGTGTGCGGGGTCCTGGAGGTCTGTATATGAGGGTGCCTCTGAGTGTGGTCTTGGGATCGGTGTGCATCTGGAAGTGGAGGTGTTCGGTGGCTATGAGGGTGTGTTCGGAGCTGGTCGAGATGCAAATGGTGTTCCTGTGGATGATGGCGATGCCTCCTCCCAATTGGTTGATGCGGTCCTTTCGGATAATCATGTATCCGTCCGGGATGGCTATGGCGATGTTGGGTGCTGATGAGGCGTTCATCTAGGTTTCCGTGATAAAGGCGACGTCCGGCGATGCGGTGTCGAGTAGGTTCCATAGTTCCACGGAGTGTCTGTGGACGGAGCGGGTGTTAAGCAGGATGCACTTCAGGTGGTTGTTGTCGGAGCTCTGTTTGGCGTTTGTGGATGTAGTGCGGGTCCTGATGCAGCAGAACGTGCATGATTGGCAGGTGAAGGGACCGTGGGTGCGTCCTGGGGCGGCTTGGTGGCAGTCGGGGAGTCGGCCAGTGTTGAGAGCAGTGAGTGTCGGCGTCGTAAGGTCGGCGTGAGGGGTGGCCTTTGCGGGGTCCAGGGGTTCTGGCGCTGGGTGCGGTCCAGGCGCGGACGGGCTTACCTTTGGCGCGCTTAGGGCCTGTGACCGCTGCGTGTAAGTGTATCTGTCATAAGTGGAGAGTGGAGGGGGGAGGAGCAGCTGGGAGGCGGGAGCGGGGTGGCGAGTGGGGAGGGGATCGATTGTAGATGCTGTAGGGAGCGGGGGTGGGGCCGCGGGGGAGCAGCGGCAGGGAGCGGGGAGGCGAGACTGGCTGGGACAACAAAATGGCACCAAACAACAACAAAGCAATGCAGGGCGAGATCGGGGCACAGTCTGGCACAGATACTAATGAAGGCAGCAAATACGATACCACACCAAGCAGGGTGAGATCGGGGACACAGATACGATATATCCCAGGATGCAGGCGAGATCGGGGGCACAGTCTGGCACAGAGTGTTGATGCGGTAAACGGACGGCCAGGAGCGGGTGGAGCGACCGTTTCTGACCAGGTCAGGCCAGGCCATCACTATTGGACCCCCAAGGCGCCTTGGGTCCCCTTTCAACTCGGATCCTTCACCAATGCACTACTTTCACTACTACTGCTGTGAATGGGGATTATCTGCTGACTCTGGAACGGTCCCTTCTACCTCTCCTCTCACCACTCTTGAACTTGGGGCGAGCAGGAGGACGAGGTGAACAGCGCTTCCCAGTAACACTGGTACCGTGGCTTTAGATGGAACTTTGATGATGTCCTCTGAGTGGAATCCATAAATAATTACTGTGGAGCCAGAGCAACCTTGGACGATGCACGGTGGAGCTGACCTACGCAGCTATAAAGGGGTTTGGCTCTGGTTCACCCCCTCGGACGTCACCCACTCAGCCGGACATCGAACTTTGTTTTTTCTTGTCTCCCCGTTGTGTTGCCCTCCCTACCCAGTCTCCTTCCTCTTTCGTATTCCTGATCCCCCCCCTGATTTGCTAAGTGTAATTGTGTTCTTTCCCTTGCTCAACAGCACTTTTAGTGTTGGACATTGATGTTTTGTATCTATTTTTTGTAACCTATGTAACATCCAAGTTCTCCCTTATGTAAAGCTCTCTGATACCTCCGGGTCTAGCCAGCAATATATAAAACTCCAAATAAATAAAAAAGCACCGGGAAGGGGGGGGGAATCATACATACACACACACATTCACATGAAACACACGCTTCTTCCAGCAGCGTAATACAAGCCACACCAACAGCGCTGGTTAAAATTGTTTTATTCTGTGACAAGCCAGGCATTACGCGTTTCGACTCCACGAGTCTTAATCATATGCCACTTATTGTCATCCTTGGTAATGCATCTGTTTCACCTATGTGATGAATAAAGAGCTGTTTTCATCAATCAGCATCCAGGAGAAGGAAATAGCTCCCCGACAAATAACATGGGAGTAGAGGGGATGTGGCTCAGTGGTCAGTTCCAGACTAGAGAACTGGGGATCCCGGTTCCAGTCTCAGCAGCTCAAAACCCTGTGATTCTATGCAAATCACAATCTCTCCGGGGGATAAGTGGTTACATAAATATGCTACAAGAGTAAGAAGCAAAAAAGGCAAAACTTTATGAAAAAATAGTTCCACCAAAGCGGATGTTAACAGTGTTTCGGCTACGGGAAACTGATAAGAGAAGCAGATGAGGCACAAGCATTGGTAAATGCAGGAAAATATGCTACAGCCAAAAGAATTGGAGGAAAAGTAAGTAGCACGCACAGGAACCAATGAGAAGCCAGGAAAGAGAGGAGACAGGATGCATGTCCCTTTTAAGTTTAAATTAAAAATAGATTTTTAGGCAAAACCTAAAAATGGAATAAGTTAGGTCAAGATCTGGCAGAAACCAAGATGGTTTTAGAGCATACTAACTTAGAAGGTGCAGTATCAATGATGTTATGAACCAGACTTTCCACTATGAACACATCCTCCACTCCCCCGACATCCCAAACCAAGGACCATCCCCATATGCTGCATTTAAAAGCACCCACCTTTTGATTAATATTTCCAAACAGCGCCTTACTAAATCCCCTAGTCTCAAGAATTTGTTTTCTGGTGTTTATTCCAATATTTAGGTATTAAATGAGATTCCTAAACTGTAACAAGTAAACTTATAATTTATAAAACCTATACCAGCAATGCACTTGCTCAAAAATTACAACACTAGGTTCTAAATTTGTATATAAACTGAATCAATCTCGTGTTACTTTATCACATTCTCATTGCAATGAGTCTATTGAATATAACAGTCGGTGTAAATATTTTATTAGCATTTGTACAAGCACCTGTACATATAATTTATCGCACTAGGTATACAAATTAAATTTAACAAGTACTTTTCAATAGTTCAACTTTGCTTGGAACTATCTCTTTTCTATTTATGTGCTCCAGTGTCCTGAGAATCTGGACCACACTTGACAAATAAAACAAATAATCAGTATGGCGAATATAGTCTGGCGACTTTGCTACCAATTACACAAAGATAATTTTTATGTACAAAAAAAACAAATTGTGCCGTATTACAAAGTTAGCCACAGCTAGCCAGGAGCAGCTCTAAATGAACTAATAAAAAGAAAGAAGGGTGTGCGTGAACGAAGCAACCTACTTGTCCACAGCAGAGAGAAAAGCAACAGCAGAGTATTTAGAAAGCAAACTGGGCAGGTATACACATCAGTAGCACTCTAAAAACAAAGGCTACCTACCCGAGCTTCAAACTCTGTAGTCTCGTCAAGATAGCCCAAACCTCCCTTGTGTAGCCGTGTGGCAACTTCAATTATGTCAGTGCGTAGGAAGTTTAACAGCTCCTGTTGCCCATCACAATTTTTCAGACCTGGGTTCGTCTTCCGTGAAAAATATATAGAATGCAGTATATCCGGATACCTGTAGAAGAAATATTAGATGTAAACGGCAGAATACTGCATATCTAGTTATCAAAAAACTAGCGAAGCAGGAATCATAAGGACCCATTGAACAAAGTGAAGCCACCATGTCAAATACAACAAATGCTAGTGTATCGAAGTATATATAAAGAGACCAGTGTCTACATGTTATGCAGACTGACAAAAGAAAACAGCTAAACAAATAACACAACAGCACTTAATATCACAAGTGGGGGGCAGGATGAGAGGGTAATTAAGAGTTTAGTTATAGTAGGTCAGCCCGGTACATGCTCTTCTAGTTACACCAGATAACGAAATTATATTTTAGGATTATTAGTTATGCCTGATGTTAACAGCACAGATGGGCCACGTAACCGAAGCAGGTGGCAGAAAGTCACTAAACGTTTCTGCGATTTTGAATGAGACTGTGCCCAATGCAGAGTACAATGGCCATGCTCTTTAAAACAGACTGTATCCCCATAATGCATAGTATTCATTGTGTCCTGGTAAATTTTTGTTCTTGGATGTATTCAAATTAGGCCTACTTCAGGAATGAATATGCTGATAGATTAGTCTATGCTTGGAAGCAGTTGTGGTAATTTTCATGGGTACTATCTACAATGCCAAAGTACAAGAACCATTAACTTCAAGGCATATTGTTAAGTAAAGGAGTAGAGGCCAGTGAAGACATGTACCAAGAAGTGAGTCGCCTGCTGTGCTTGGCAAAACTGAATTATTGTAGAGGGATAAGAGGACCAATGTGACCCTAGTCTGGTGTTTTCGAAGGATTCAGCTCAAAACCGCTTCAACTTAAAGGTTGCAATGGAAAAGAAACAGTGTACGAACCTAGATCAATTCAAAATCATCAGCAAGATGTCACTTTGTAACCAGGAGTAAAAACCAGTGCATAAAAAGGGACTGTTTTTTTAGCCTATAAGCTGCACACTTCACCCAACAAATAGTTAAAAAAAAAAAAAGCCAAAGCAAAGGTGGATTGTTTAAATTAAGAAGGTTTAGTTGCTGGATGGGCCGTAAAAAGTGCCAAGGTTACAAGTCTGTATCCCAGGATATGATATAGGGGGGTTCGGGGAGGGGATGGGGCGCAGGGTTACCATACCATGCCACTTTTTCTGTGCAATAACTTCATTATGCTATGACAATGATTTCTGAAGCCGGTTGTGTTGATTACCAATAAAAAAACTTTACAAAAAAAAAAGTTTAGTTGCCTTTTGACTAGATTTAGCAGCAGCCTCTAAATTCGGATGTCTATATTCTTATCACTAACATTGGGAACAAGACTAAAATAGCTGTGAGAAAATTTGATTCTGCCTCCAACAGGATGGTCACATGCTAACAAGGGCAAACTACAGCAAAATTCCAGCCTTCTTTCCTTGACAGGCCTGAACACTTTCTGCAGACACCCTAACCCGAAGGGACCGGTTGAGGTGGTGGGCCTCGAAAGATACTAACTTGCAGGTATGGAGATCCATAAATAGCATCCTGGCTCTACTTTCTGTAAAGGGCAAAAGCGCATTATGGCACAGTCTGACCAAAGAGGCATGACCCATCAAAAGGAAAATCTGTGAGATTAGTTGTCACCAAAGAAGCCCATGAACTCATCCTGCACATCGCACTAGTCCTGACTGCTTTGCCTGAACAGTTGGTCGTGTCCAGGCCTCACTGTAGGACATAAATCGATGTCTCAGACAATCTGAATGGTCTGTGCCAAGCCGGTGTGAAATTCCTCAGGACTACTAGCAAGATCTCTGCAACCAAGTCCCATAATTCAAAGAAGGACCAATCCAATTAATAGCTGATCTTAACTGAACAAAAGGGTAGACCACCTAAAGAGAACACTAGACCGCTCTAGATTGCGCTAGTGGAAGCCTGAACTATCTACCTCTCCAGAAAAGGCTGTGTAGTCGAAAAAGGCAGGGCCACCGTGAGAAGGTCTGTAGTGTTGTGCAACCCATCCATTTACATGTGGGTAGGCACAAATTTTTAGCAAAGGTGCCCACACGCAAAGCAGAGTAACGGTCAGTGTTTCGTCAAATGACAGCCCAGGCTGCAAAAACTTCAGTTATGGCACTGGTTTTCACCTCAGACAGAAATTCAAGGTTCATGATTTCAGCTGCTTGGCTGACCAGATTACCACTACAAATAAGACAGTCTCTTCTGGTGAGGGACATGGGGGAACTCGGCCCTGTACCAGGGGACATGACCACTCCACTGGTCTTTTGTAGGTTCAAATAGGAATTATATTGTGAGAGCTATCCCCCGCCCCTCCCAACCTTAACCAATGGCCAGCTGGCTTGGTCAGAATGCGACAAAATGTTGTTCGACTGCTGGAGGAGGGGTCTTAGGAAATGGGGCTGTTTTGGCATAGTGAAAAGAGGATGATCATACCAGGATTGCTTCAGGTGAGGCAGAGCTCTTTAATGGTTGAACCTTGCCTCCACCAACAAGGTGGCCCGGGTACACAACCTGACTCTACCCTATCTGGTACTTAGTAGCCTTGATAGTTAGGCCTGCGTTCTTCAGGGCCTCCAAAACATCTCAGGTGAACCAGGCGGAGCTAAAGACAGCAATATCATCTAGATATGCTGCACTATAGTCTTCCAGGCTTATCAGGACTTTGTTCACCAACCTTTGAAAAGTGGCAGTGCATTATTCAAACCAAAGTGCATTACCACAAATTGGTTGTGCCAACTAGGGGTGAAAAATGCTGTCTTTGGCTTTGAATCATCAGCAAATCTGGTCTGCCAGTAGACAGCTGTAAGATCAAATGTGCTCAGAAACTTGGCTGAGGCCAAAGTATCTATAAGCTCATCTGCTCTTGGAATTGGATGGGCATCAGTCCTAGTGACTGCATTGAGACCGCTGTAGTCTACACAAAACCTCATCGCTCACCACCCTGGGTGTGAGGTTTCAGTACCAAGGCCACTGAACTAGCCCAAGGGCTATCAGAGTTCAATAACTCCCAAATCCAACATCTTCTGGACTTCAGTCCTGATACAGTCCCTGCCATGATCAGATTGCCTGTAAGGAAAATGCTACTTACCTGTTCTTGGCATGCAGAACTGCAGATTCTCAAACTTAGCATTAGATCGCGATCTGGTGTTGGGCTCAGATGCTGCAGGTTGTCTTAGAAGAGGTCTTTGTAGTCACGAGATAGGTGACTCCTCCCTTGGACAATAGTGCACATGGGCATCGACTCCATCCTTAGATTGTTTTTCGCCATGACGGGAAATGCAGTTAGTAGAAAGAAAAAATATATCCGTGTGTATATCTAAGTAAGATAGAACTGGAACAGATACAGGTCACGGGGAGGAGGGTGGGCGTGTGAGAATCTGCAGCACTAAATGCCAAGAACAGATGCATACTGGTAAGTAGCATTTTCCATTCGAGGCATGCGAGCTGCAGATCTCACACTTAGCATAGACTATACAGCAGTGTCTCCCCAAGCGGTGGTCACCTGTATCTGTTGGCCTACAGCAGCTTGCTGCTTGGCTTGCACATCAACACAATAGTGTTTAGTGAAGATGTGTGCAGTAGACCATGTTGCTGCTTTACTGTTGCTGCTTTACAGAGGTCTTCTAGGGAAATGTTCCCTAAGGAGAATGTTCCCTAAGGAGAATGTTCCCTAAGGAAGCCATAGAGGCTCCTAGTTTGCATGTGGAGTGCACTCTAGGAGGAATTGGTAATGTGCGTTTTGCTTTTTGATAGCATATTTGGATACATTTTACAATCCTCCTTGCAATACCAGCTTTAGAGATGGGATTGCCTTTATGCGGTGGGGAGAAAGCTACAAACAATTGTTTTGCAAAAGGATTTAGTTCTGTCAATGTAATAAAGAAGGGATCTTACCATCTAGGGTATGTAGAGCTCTTTCTGCTACAGAGTCTGTGTTTTGAAGAAACACTGGCAACTCTACTGATTGATCAAGATGAAATTGAGTGATGACTTTAGGAAGGAATTGGGTTTGTTCCGAGGACTTGGTTACAATGTAGTCGTAAAAATGGTTCCTGTATAGTGAAGCTTGAATCTCACTTACTCTTCTAAGAGGTAATGGCAACTAGGAAAGCGGTTTTCCATGTGAGGAACTGTAGTTCACATTTGTGTAAAGGTTTAAATGGGGGTCCCATGAGCCTGGTAAAAATAATATTTAGGTTCCACCCTGGATAGGGTGGTAGCCTAGGAAGAATGATTCTTTTTAGTTCTTCCATAAATGCTTTAATTACAGGGAATCTAAATAGTGACAAGTGCTGCAAGATGAAAACGTATAGATGAGTATGCTAGATTACATCTTTGTAAATGCAGTAGATAGCAAATGATATTCTGGATGGAAGCATCCAGTGGATCAATAGGATTATTGGTGTAGTAAATGGTAAACCTTTTCCATTTTGCAGCATAACAAGTATTGTGTGTGGCAAACAGATCTATGTCTGGTTGCCCCACTTGTGGAAAAATGGTAGAAGTACTTATGTATGTAGTTTCCATTTGTGAATCTGTTGCGTCTGTCGACTTAACAGATCTGCAATCTAATAATGAACTCCTGGAAGGTGTTCGGCTAATAGATATATTTTTTGTGGAATGGCCCATCTCCAAATGTTCGGTGCAAGCTGGGACAGTTGCAGAGAATGTGTGCCTCCTTGTTTTTGTATATAGTACATGGCTGTCATGTTCGTCCGGATCAGGACAGCTTGGTTATGTACTTGGAAAATTTTTAGTGCTAGGAATACTGCTAGTAGCTCTAAGTAGGTGGACTACGGCAACACATTACGCAGGAATCCCAGCCAAACACCTACGACGACTACAACGCATCCAAAACGCCTCCCTCCGACTGATCATTAACGTCCCCCGCCGCAGCCACATCACCCCCCACCTGAGACCTACACTGGCTCCTCGTCAACAAGAGGATCACCTTCAAGCTCCTCATCCACGCACACAAAGCACTCCACTACGCCGGTCCGGCCTACCTGAACAGCAGACTCCGCTTCCACACCCCCACCCACCAGCTCCGCTTTGCCAGCCTCGCCCCTGTCCCGTGCATCCAACGAACGACCTCCGGCAGCAGATCCATCCCCTACCCCGCCGCCAAGACCTGGAACACCCTTCCTAACCACCCACATATGGCAGACCAAGACCTAGATCAAGTTTTTTTGTACAGCAGAAATGTTGAGCCTCCGAGGTCTCATGTGATTATGAAGAAAAAGGAGTCTCTAAAATAAAATATTTGCCAAGGATCGCACCATTTGAGACCAGTTTACGTATTAATCATTAAGTAAATTAGTTATGTTAGAGTATATCAGAGTATTCCAAAGTGTGTCCTGGAGGGTCAGATCCATGCCATATTTTAAGTTAACTACATTTATCTAAATGGTAATATGCTAAAAATCCGGCATGGATCCAGCCTTCTAGGACTGATTTTGGAGAATCCTGGGAAGATAATTCAATTCACTAGACCTGCAGGTTTTCAACTATCAGTGAGAATGCTACAATGTAGAAGGATCAGGTATATCAATGCATGGTGACAAAATAGGTTTTCTTGTGGCCAAGTTACAACACTGGGGAGATGGTCCAGGGATTAATATTCTGCATGGGGGGACGTTTGTGAGGAGCAACACTTTTTCTATTATCTCCATGTCAGAAAGCGAATAGCTAAAGTAGTTAGAGGCGTGTTTTACCAATTCCACAGTTCTTGCTCCAGTGGTCTAACACATGTTTCTTTAACTACAGCAGATTCCATTCTCAAAAGGTCTAATTTGGGCGACAATGCTAGGTTACTAGCAATCAAGGATCTTTTAGGAAATCCGCCATTTCTGCATGGCCACCCTGGATGGACCCTATCTCTGTTGCTAAAATTAGAATTATGTGCACTTTAACCCTGCCTACCTGTAGTAAAATGCCTGTGCTCCCCCTTTAAGCATGGGATTCCACGCCAACTTAAAGGTGGGGTGGGCTGGGGGACTGGAGTTTAGTTTAGTTATGTGATACTAAGATGTATATGTTACACATGGTTATCGCTGGACCACAAACATGATGTATAGCTATTAAAATCAATCAAATCTGTTATAAAAAAAGAGACTTAGGTGGCGTAAACGGAACCTGTGCAGAGTAATAGCAAGATTACAACCATGCTATTCTGCAATCTAGGTATTTCAGCTTGATCTACAGATTAGCTGGACTAAATCAAACCCAAGCTTACTTTTAGGAAATTTACACCTCAATGTAATTTGTTTAGAACTTGGTGAATGGACTGGGCCGTCGAAGTTGGATAGGCCACTTTGTTGGGGAGGGGAATTGAGGAAGGGGTATAAGCGACCAGTCAATGTAAACTGGAAACTGCTTGCAAGAGGGCACTGACTCCTATTGCCAATAATAACATTCAAAAGTGTGTAACAAACGGAACCAAAAATGGAACAAGGCAAGTGAAGAGACTAAAAAAAGCATTGTGTAGAAGAGTCAGAGGAAACAGAGCAAGGATACACATTAGGCATTGATGCAATGTAAACACCTAAAGTGCAGATAGGAGAAGTATTCCTTAAATATATATGTCAGCAGGAAAAGACTGATCCACAGGCCCAAACTATAAGCTGTAAGGCACACCCAATCACTAAGTTGACTTCTAAGGAGTTGGGCCACTAGCACATAAGTACCAACCGCCCAAAGTTGTATTGCATTAAGTACTAAGTTCCACTGCCTTGGGTCAAAAGACAAAGGAGCATGAGACCATACCAGTACAGTGTGCAACCATGATCCAACATCTGTCCCTCCCAAACTAACACAGCAGACACACACCAGCCCTGCAATGGGTGTCAAAAGGAGGATTTTCTCTCAGCACAGCTACCAAATCCCAGCCTATTGCCACAAGACAGGGACCTGTTATAAGTGCTTATGAACAAGGATCAAAGGCAGTCCCCACCAGGATAGTTCCCTACAAAAGATGACAGCAAGCAGCAGTTGTAAAAGCAACACATCACTTGAGAGGTGAAGTACTCACCTGCAAAAACTGCAGAGGGGAGGGATCTTCTTGGATTGTTAAAAGATCATGTTGCAAGACAATTAAAGGTTAGTCTTGCCAATATTTATATCCAATAAAAAAGGTAGTTTAGTTACAAAGCAATAAATAGTTGGATAAAAGAAGGAACAGGGTTTTTTTTGCTCAAGTGCTGCAACATCTAATAATTTGAATCCCTTTGCATAAGCCTCAGACAAACAGATGAATGGTTAAAACAGTGGTTAACTTAACTCCTGAATCCATAAGGGAGTCAACTGTGATTGTGCAGGTTGTTAGTTTATGGTGTAAAGAGATCATTTAGTGTTCTTGCCGAAGGGCCAGAAGTACAAAAGTCCTCACTATAGACTCCATTGGTCCACCAGATAAATAACTCTTGCCTCCAAAAGTTATACTATCCTGACTGCATTGTCAGTGCTTCCTTCACATAGGATACCAGTAACTGGGGAAAATTGTGGGATGGGAGATGGGAGAATACACATGATTGAGAACAAGTATTAAGAGCAAATAACTTCCTATCCCATCGCAGTATTTTCTCATTTACAAATCGAAAATATAGCAAGCTTAAATTGCACCTTGGCAGAGAACCCATAACCCCGTGGCACTTCTCTGCTCACTCCACCCAAAAGCAAAGAGGTTCCACTGGGTATACTGCCATCACTGTAGTATCTGCTCTGGAATAAAACCAAATCAATAGGGCTTAACAAACATTCAAATTCAATCTACAGGTAGAGATCCTGCAAATATCTAGATAGGAGCTGTTTACAGCAGCAGTGGTTGCTACTCTGCTCTGCCTCCCCAGAGGGTCTTCCACTTCAGAGCGCCTGAAGGACAGGTGTCAGACAGGATCTTTAAAACTTTCCCTTCTGGGGGTAAAAGCCCATTTTCTAGAACCTGTTCAAGAACGCCATCCCAGAAAGTACTGAAAGAAGTAACCCTGTTCAATTCCTGAGCTGGCACCTACGGTACTGCTCTTAGGTAGTCAGTTGTATCTGAAGAAGGTGGTGGTGGCAGCACAGCAACAGTCCCACTACCATCATCTGTTTTGTACCAGGCATTTATAGGAGATCTATACCAGACTCAAATAAGTTGTCCACGGTTTGCCAGTAGAGCAGACAGGAATAACCCCACTCCTTTATATTATTTTTCCTCAGTCGTCTTGGCCTCTTCTAGACCCCAAAAGAGACACACACTGGTTGTTCCTTGGATGGTATTCGTGCCAGAGGAATCCACCTCTCGCCAGGGGTGTTTTTAGTCGAAAAAAAGGAGACTCAGCACCCTCAAATAACCCACAAGCATAACCCTGAGCAGAGCCCCAAATGGTCCCTTTGGTCTCAGCTCCAAGCTGAAACATCATCACGACATGGAGGGAAAAAGCTGGCTCGGCCCCTGACAACAAGAATTCAGGATAGGCAGGTGCCATCGGAGGAATCACCAGATACCTGAATGGTAAGGATGGTGGAGCAACAGGTACCGATGGAGGCAGTCCCTCAAGTGGAGTTATATCTAGTAGCTCCAGCAAAAAAACGACTCTGCTGGAGGTGAAGTGCGCAAAGGAAGGGGGGGGGGGTTGACATCTGGACCTCGACCAGCGGAGAAGATTCACCTCAAAGATTCAACGTATGTTTCCTTTGAAGGAAGGCAGCGAACGCGATGGAGACCTAGAGTGCAAATAGCATTGCTTGACCCGGAGCGCATACAACATTCAGAATGACTTGTCACAGGGCAGAAAGTTTGGCCATGCGTTACCGGATAGCATTGGGACTCATTCTAACGCATTACTAGAGTAGTGGCACGATCCTAGCCCTATGAACACACCTTGTGTGCCGTCAGATATTTTTCGCCTTGCAATTGCAACGGGGCTTAACACCAATCACTAGGTAAAAGACATCCCCAACCACTATATTGAAATAATTTTAAAGACCATTGCATGAATTCCACAGACAAGAGGTTCAATGTCATGAGGACAGAAGCCCCGATTGCGAATAAGGGGTGACATCAGGATGTTAGAGTGGACACTTCATGGCTTCAGTTAAGTCACTGTGGAAAAGCTTTCATTGCAGAGATTGAACTACTGCCTCCTGCCAGCAAGGGAGCTCTATGGGAAAAGTTCCCAGGTCTAGTTTGGCATTCGGGGATTTTCAACAGGCAAAGAATCTACAGGTAGAAGTTTTTCAAAAAGGCTCCCACTAGATTATGCATGTTTGGCTGGCAACCTGAGTGAATGTTAAGCTAAGTTCATGTGGTGGAAGGGACGCTGAGGAGAGCATGCGCTCGCCAGAACAGGAGTCACGAGTGTAAGCAGTTAGAAATACCAGCTCCAATAGCAGAATAGGTGGGACCAACAGAATGAAGAGGCTTTGCACAAGAATCTAACAAAAAAAATAAATAGACAAAAAGATCTTCCGTTTCCCAGAAGGGGAAACGGTACAGGTTAATCAAAACAAATTCATCATGGCCAACAATACATGTAGCATTGAACCATCGCATCACATGAGATGGGGCTTAGTGTCTAAAGCTGCAGACTTTGAAATCTGAAGACCCAGGTTTGAATCCCCAACCTCAGTGCTTTGCTCAAAATAATTTGATCATTTCTCTAGGCCTACAAATTAGAAATTTCATGTGCGATGTCCACACTCCTGTAGTGTGTCTCGCCCCTTCGCTATAATGTACAGCACTCCTAGTTAGGTTTGTGCTATATAAATATGGATACATACAGGAGAACAAAGTTATTCTTTGGTCCAAATACATTTTCAATAAGTCATTATTAGTTTCACTTCTGGCATGACGAGACAGTTTAGGGAAATCCTACTAACCTGAAGTCTGAATTTCATGCTGCAAAGTGCAATTAAGCATCAAGCACGTTCAGTATTTGAGGAAAATGCTCATATCACCAAAATATAGTGTGAAATATGAATGCCGTAGTAAATACCTATTGATCTTGCTTTCTAGAGCGATGGGCAATCACAGGTTTTCCGAAAGCCTGCCTGTCACATGAAGCCTGCCACTGCAGCCACCCCACACCCTTCCTCCGACAGCTTTCCCTTAGCCACTCTTACTCAGAAGCATCATGTTGGGTAGGTTCTAATCTCCCTTACAAATCACACCCATCTTGCATTAAGCCCTCTTTCCAGAGCATCCTGGTGATTGGCAGAATGGTTAAGGAAGACTTTGGCATGTGGGTCTTGTGGCGTTCAGCCAAATCTATCCTATTCACTCCATCATGCCTTCAACCACACTCCTGTTGCTCCTCTCATGGTATGTATTCGAATGTTATTTCCAGGGAAGTGCTGACCAAAGCCTACTTTGTGCCCCAAATGTCAGCTGGATATCCGGTCACCACACCAGGGTAGTCCCTAGAGAACAGTGTTAGTGTGGCATTCCTCAGTTACTTAACCCTCTCTTTCCCGATTTGTCTCTTCTGTCACTCCAGGTGTCCCCAGAATGGCAATACTATAACCATTCTTGTGGGTTGCTCGGTGCTGCACTTGGGTGAACTTCAGAGTAAGTACCTCGCCCAATTGCATAATCATTCCTATGGGTTGCACGCTAGTATGACTTGTATATTCAAAGGCTTCTCATATAGTAGTTACTCCTCCACAAGTGACCCCCATATAACATGCTGTGGCTGGTCATATAAAGCCCATGCCTCTATGCTCCTCAAGAGTGAGATTCAGGTTATGGTCTGAATTTCTATCAAGGTTGACTGCAAATCATGTTAGACCCTCAAGAGCATTGAATACGGTTGATTGCTTAATGTCCATTTCTATAGTTTCTTTTGTTTTCTCACTGGACTGCTCAAACCTACTGTTGATGGTATAACGAAGGCACCTGTCATCCAGAGCGTAAACTATAGCCATCTATGTACTGCCAATTCATGTGGGTTGCTCTCCACTGCTCACGGGTGGAGTCCACAGCATATACCATGGCTGGTTGCAAAATGCCCATTTATATGGGCAGCTCCTCTTATGCAGACTCCAAAGCTTTTTCTATAGCCGATGCAAGACTGCACTCCAAAAGGCAGCATCACTCAGCCTTTGGCACATTGACCACATAACAGGCATTACAATCATTTGATACACAATCCAGAACATGTTGCTGCTCACATGCACACAATCTTTTCTAACATTTTCTCCTGAACCCACCCACAGCCACAGCTACTGGTGTGGCAACTTTGACTAGAAGTCGTCCCTTACATACACACAACACTAAACTTTTCCACAGAAGCCATACTGCACCAATACATTTTCTATCCATACACTAAGGCTTAAGAATCCCTTTGCATTAATTTTGTTCTTCAAAGTTCTGCAAAGGAACCACCAAAAACATTGTAAGAGTACACCTTTGGTCCTCCCGCACAGTATAATGAGAATGGCCATATGACATTTTTACTTCCACATAGGACCAGGTTTTCTGTCTGCAAGGTGCTTTGGAACCTAGTCAGGGATATGAAGCACTATATGACAGCAAATACAATACCAGATGGTGCTACCCCAAAGGGATGGGCAAATGAAGATCAGAAACACAGGGCAGGGCGTTGGCATTATTTACAGCCAATAGTAATTTGGCCATATGGTGCACAATGCTAGGATCCTGCTTAACCACAAGAGAACCAGATTTCCTTTTACAGTAATCTGGATGCATAATTTTACAAAACCTGTCTTCTGCTAAACATCAGCATTGCGAGCTCAATTTTCTGAATGCATAATTTTACAAAACTTGTCTTCTGCTAAACATCAGCATTGCGATCTCAATTTTTTGACATTCAAGTGCTTGTGAGAGGTCGCCAAAACAATGAATTGTATATTTTTTAGATGACTCTTACCCACTGGAAGAAGTTCGGAAAGCAGATTTAGTACTGGACAGACAGGGTCTCTACTATGCGCTGATAAAACATGCCCTGATCTGTACAATGTATTAGGAAAGTGATACAGGGAGTAGATGTTCATCCAAGGGATTATTGTGAGTAAAAGAGAAAGAGGTTACTAATCGTTGTCTGGTGCATTCTACTGCATTAGAGGGAATCTGACATCAAGAACGGAAAGCATGTTGAGCCAGTTAATTCGTTCACCTCCACCGAACTACACACCTCTTCTGAAGCCGTTCCTTCAGCACACTTTCCCTGACTCCTTGAGGGTGCAGACAGCCGAGTAGCTCATCCAGCTCTTTCTGAGTGTCACAAAGAAACCTGCAAGGTCAAAACAAGAAATATTTATTCATAATTGGTTTTTGCCCTTCAAATATATTAGGTCCTTAATACAAAAATACAACAAAAAAAAGATACTAACAATACAAGCATATAGGATTATAAAAAATCAAATCTGCACGATGCAAACTAAATCACACGCAACATCAAGGCCTTCAAAGTAGAACTCACTTTTTACGTTGCCAACTACTCAATCAATACAGGTTGTTTAATCCATTACTAAACCTGCAAAGGCCAGGATGGTCAGAGTTCAGCAACTGATCTCGAAAAAACACCACATCAAAAAAGGCTAAAATGAAATTGCTAATCCAGTTACCTGAAACGAAAGGTAACTTCTTACCCCAACAAATGGTAAGGGGACCCAAGTAGGGCCTTGCTAAATTCTTTGTTCACCTCGAGAGGGTTAGCTTTCAGCTATCCTGCCTGTTACAAGGTTGAACCAGTACTGTTAAGATCAAGGCAAAAATTATTGGGTGCCCCCTGACTAATGTGAAGAGAGGCCCGTGAGTCTCTCATATCTCACAGATATTCATTTGTCCTGGGCTAAGTGGGATACTCCCAAACGGTAGGCCCCCGCGCTGATGGGGCCTGCATTTCGCCTCTGAATCAGGGGACATTCCTTTTTGTGAGGGGGAGCAACCTAGTAACTTAATTAAAACACTTGTATCATATAGAGCTCATTTTAATTCCCATACCGCTCTTAGATAAAAACCCTTCCTTGCTCTCATAACATGCAAAAGATGGATGATGTGTGGAGACTAATGGAAAATGGTAAACAGGTGTTGGTTAATGTGATGGTTGTTTAGCGCATGAATTGTTAACAATGGTTGAATGGTGGGAGGAGAATGAATAAGAAATACGGGATGGAGAGCGTTAGAGAAGATTGAAACGTAAACAGTAGATGAATGGTCAAGTCCATCATGCAAAAGCGTGCACAAACTGCCAGTCATGCATGAAATCAAATGCCGAAAACAATTTTGAATGCCTCATCTCATGCATTCGGTTGTGTATGATGTCCAGCCATCTGCAAGGAATATGCTACTTACCAGTATGCATCTGTTCTTGGCATGTAGGTAGGGCCGCTAACAGTCCTATCTTGTGCATAGATCGCCGCCTAGTGTTGGGTCCGGATGATTGCACCTTGTTGTCCTGGAAGACTCTTTGAAGTATCACGAGATAGGTGGCTCCTCCCCTGGACTACAGTGCGCATGGGCATCCTCTCCATCTTCAGATTGTTTTTCGCCATTGTGGCAGAGATGGAGTCCAATACAATACAAGATGACCATGCTTACAAATAATTCTGACTACTACAGCTGCGACAGGCACTGGGGAGGATGGGCGGGCGATATGAATGTTAGCGGCCCTACATGCCAAGAACAGATACATACTGGCAAGTAGCATATTCCGTTCGAGGCATGTGGGCCACTAAATTCATATCTTGTGCATAGAATAAATAGCAGTTTCTCCCTTAGCGGTGGTTGCCCGAGCCAGCTGCAGCAGCCTGAAAGAGGGACTTAAAAACAGCCTGTCCTACAGCAGCTTGCTGCTTGGAATGTACATCAATACAGTAGTGTTTGGTGAATGTATGTATGTATGTTATTCCATGTGGCTGCTCTACATATGTCCTCTAATGGAATGTTACCCAGGAAAGCCACGGATGCCCCTAGCTTGCGTGTGGAATGCGCTCTTGGGGGGACTGTTAGTGTGTGTTTAGCCTTCTGATAACAAATCTGAATACACTTAACAATCCATCTGGCTATACCTGATTTGGAAATGGGATTGCCCTTGTGCTGTGGTGAAAAAGCAACAAAAAGCTGTATAGTCTTCCTGAAATCCCTCGTCCTGTCTATATAGTACAGGAGAGCTTGTTTGACATCTAATGTGTGCAGTGATCTTTCTGCTACTGAGTCTGGATTAGGGAAGAAAACTGGCAGTTCAATAGTTTGATTAATGTGGAACTGAGAAACTACCTTGGGCATGAATTTAGGGTTAGTGCGTAGCACCACCCTATTTGCGTGAACCTGTATAAAAGGTTCTTGAATGGTTAGGGCTTGCAGCTCGCTATCCTGTCTCAGCGACGAGATCGCTACTAAGAAGGCAACCTTCCAAGTTAGGAATTGTATCTCACAAGAGTGGAGAGGTTCGAAAGGAGGTCCCATCAGTCTGGGCAAAACTATATTAAGATTCCAGACCGGTGAAGGTGGCCTTCTGGGTGGAATGACTCGTTTGAGTAACTCCATAAAAGCCTTTATGGCTGGCACTCAGAACAGTGAAAGGTGTTGCCTGTTCTGTAAGTAAGTCGCTATTGCTGCCAAATGAATACGTATAGAACTGTATGCCAGATTGCATCTGTATAAATGTAACAGGTAACAAATAATGTTCTGTGTCGATGCATCCAGCGGGTTTATGTCATGGTTGGAACAGTAAATGACAAAACGTTTCCATTTGGCAGCATAGCTGGCACTAGTGGTAGGCAGTCTTGCCTCCTTGATGATGTCCATACAATCAGGAAGCAGATTCAGATACCCAAATTCTGTGACTTCAGGAGTCATATCGCAAGGTTTAACTGTTGCGGATCTGGGTGCTGAACTTCGCCATGGCTCTGGGTGAGAAGACTGGGTGTAAGACGCAGTCTTTGATGAGGCACCGCGGAAAGTTCTAGAAACGTGGTGTACCATGCTTGCCTCGCCCACGTTGGAGCAACCAGGATGAGAGTCATCGAGTGCTGTCTGAGTTTCCGTGCCACCAAAGGTATGAGCAGGGCCGGTGGAAAAGCGTACGCAAATCTGCCTGACCAGTTCATCCATATCGCATTGCCCTGAGACCGCGGGTGTGGGATCCTGCCACCACCGACCTATACGACCGCAGGCGTCGGCCGGCGGTGGGCGACATCTTGGGAGTAGAGGGGTCAGCGCTCTAGTCGCGCAGGACTCCCGCCCTCCCGGGTTATTTAAGTAAGGCACTTTCGAGGCCGCACTGCCTTAGAAGCTCTCCCCGTGACAGCTGCAGGGGCTGCGAGCTTACCGCTTTGTTACCAGTGTTTAGGACAAGCATCTCAATTTTAAAAACGTCATTTTAACTTTGTCAGGAATTTTGCGAGAACGCTATTTAAAAATTGTATCATTGGGGGCTTTCACCTAGTATTAAGTGGGAATTCATAGCGAGGCACTCTGACACACTTTACACACTTTCTATCCTGCCACCACCGACCTAGACGACCGCAGGCGTTGGCCGGCGGTGGGCGACATCTTGGGAGTAGCGGGGTCAGCGCTCTAGTCGCGCAGGACTCCCACCCTCCTCACTCTATAAAATGTGTATTGCAGCCAGACGGCGCAGCGGGCTGGCGCAGCGGGCGCGCCGAAGCCGCACCAAAGCCAAGCCCGTCTGCGCCCGTCCGAGCCTGGACCGAGCCCAGGGCCACCCCCCCTTCATCTTCTGCACCATCTAGGTTGGTCTATTCCTCTAACGATCTACATTTGCTAAACAACACTTTACATTATGCACATGATCCACCAGTGTGCATACATGCTGATCCCATCGGAGGCCCATTCATTTGCACTATGTGCAACACCACCACTCAGGACACACCGATACCTCCCAATTCAATACAGGCAGCACTTGTGAACGCGCGTTCACTTCCATGCCATAAAATTGATATTTTAGAACTGCTTAATAGTCATGCCATCGACCTCCTGTTTCTTACTGAAACCTGGGGAGACGAAGCATCAGGTCCAGACTTTAAAGCTGCCATGCCAGAAGACTACTGTGTCTACAGACAGGACCGCAAGACAGCAAGAAAAGGTGGTGGTATTGCCATTATATACCGCAACACTTTGCGAGTAAAAGCACTTGACCTTAAACATCTGAACTGTGAAGCTTTTGTCTTCACAGTTTTACTTACTCCCAATCAATCATTTACCGGTATACTTTTATACCGTCCCCCTGGTTCTCGCAATGTATTTTTGTCCCAACTCCATCAACTGAGTGAACTAGCCGCTGAACACAAACATTTCACTATATTAGGAGATTTTAACTTTTATCTAGAATCCCAGACGGACAAAGACACGATCCAGCTTATCACGGACCTATCTGCGTTAGAACTCGAACAATTAATAACGGTTCCCACACACGAGGCTGGACACACGCTTGACGGCATCTTTACCAACAACCCTCATATAACCGTCAACAAAATACTACCCCTCACATGGTCTGACCATTCTGCTATCTTATTTGACATCAAAACCAGACCAAACAGATAAAAATATCTCGCACAACTCCTATTTAACCACCAGAGATTGGCGAAATATAGATCATAACCATCTAGATCAGATTCTTACTGATGCCTTTGCGGATACCGATGGGGAAATGGACCCAAACATTGCGGCCACCACATATACTTCTATCCTGGAAAGGACATTTCAAATGTTAGCCCCCTCCAGAACCTCCAAACGTAATAGGAAAATTCCTTCAGCCCCATGGTTCACAGAGCAACTCAGGCTACAGCGTCAACAATGCCGTAATTTAGAACGTCACCGGCGCAAACATTACAATTCTTCAGACAAAACTACATATAAAGCAGCACTCATGGACTACAAGCACAAACTAGCCATGGAAAAAAACATCTATTACACCACCCAAATAGACCAGGCGAAATGTAACATGAAAAAACTGTTTGAAGTAGGTAACCACCTTGCAGAACCAGCAAACCCTCCCACCGAAACATCACAAACTTTATGTAATACACTAGCTGACTACTTTTCAGATAAGGTAACATCTATATTTAAGGACTTTACTCCCAACTCGGACAATATGTCATTCACGAATACAGAACGTAAACTGAACTCAGCTACTCTCACGGAATTCACTCAGGTACCTACGTATCGTATTCACAAACTAATTTCGTCAATCAAATCAGGTTCCCCTCTGGACCCCTGTCACCCTTCCATACTTCATACCATTCCAGATACTATCACTTCACCATTGACACATCTGTAATATTATGTTTTCATCAGGTATTTATCCCAACATTTGGAAAAATACCATAATCAAACCGCTCCTAAAAAAAACATCGCTTGATCCATCTGAGTCTTCCAGCTACCGTCCCATTGCATCATTGCCATTTCCTGCCAAGATCTTTGAATCTGTCATGAATGAACAACTATCTGACTACATTCAAGCCAATGACCTATTAGATGACCCAGTTTGGTTTTCGTCAAGGACACGGGACAGAAACGGCTCTGATTAAGGCCGCTGACGAAATAAGAACCACTATGGACAACGATGGACAGGCCGTTTTGATTCTGCTGGACTTATCGGCGGCTTTCGACACGGTCGATCACTCTACCTTGATCGGCCGTGTCGAGGCCATCGGTATCAAACACAAGGCCAGAGACCTTATAGCATCTTTCCTGGCCGACCGCAAACAGGCAGTTAAGCTGGGCTCTTTCACCTCCCCGACATTCGCCCTTCCTTGCGGTGTTCCACAGGGCTCCTCGCTGAGTCCGACCCTTTTTAACATTTACGTGTCGGACTTAGCGAGGGTAATAAAAGCGTACAATATTAATTTGACCACTTACGCTGATGATACCCAGCTGGTACTATCTATTCACAAAAAAGGTCCCACTATAGCGGCTAACTTCAAAGACGGCATGCGGGCCATCAGCTGCTGGATGGCCTCTAACTGTCTTAAATTGAACTCTTCTAAGACCGAAGTTATGCTGTTTGGTAAGGTTCAGCCGGCCTGGTCTCCCTTATGGTGGCCGGAGGAAATGGGCACTCCACCTGAACCAGTCAGCAAAGTGAGAAACCTGGGCGTTATATTCGATGATAAACTCCATTTCCATCATCATGTGAACTCTGTAGTTTCATCGTCTTTCAACATCTTGCGAAAAATTAAGAAGCTTCTGCCATACCTTCCCACCACTGCTGGCAAAACTCTTATTTCAACCCTAGTGTTTTCACGTACTGATTATTGCAATGCCCTTTTCCTCAACGCTCAAGAAAAAGTAATTTCCAAACTGCAAATGATTCAGAACGCCTCCGCCAGAGTTCTACTTGGTATCCCAAAATTTACCTCTGTCTCAAGACAATTAGCTCAACTGCATTGGCTCCCGGTGAGGAGCCGCACTAAGTTTAAGTCCTTGTGTATTGTATACAAGGCAATAAACAACATGGGACCCAAATTTCTCAGAAATTCCCTTAAGCCTTTACCAACCCCCAGAACGCTTCGTTCCAACACAGCCCACCTGCTTCAAATCCCCAGAGCAAGGAAAGTTAACTGGGGAGGCAGACGTTTTAGCATTGCAGCAGCAAGACTATGGAATTCCCTTCCTTTCAACATTAAATCCAGCCCCACACTGCTTATCTTTAGAAAGCAACTTAAAACATGGCTGTTTTCTCAATGAACTAACTAGCAACTTCAGATATAGAACTCTGCATCTGTTCTCTGAAATACTGGTAATAGATACAGATCCTAGCGCCGAGACACCCACGGGTAATTGTTTGCGCTTTAAAAATTCCATAAATAAATAAATAAACCTGGCGGCGAAGTTTGGGCATTTTGCGTTCTCGTTTGTGGCGAACAGGTCGATGTCTGCATGTCCCCACTGCTGGAAGTACGGTTGGAGCACCGAGGGATGAATCTCCCACTCGTGCACCTGATGGCTGTGTCTGCTGAGCAGATCCGCCATCTGGTTGTCTTGGCCCGGGAGGTGCTCCGCCATGAGGAAAATGTTCCTCTGAATGGCCCACTTCCACATGTTCTGAGCCAAGTGTGACAACTGTGGAGAGTGAGTACCTCCCCGCTTCTGAATGTAATACATGGCCGTCATGTTGTCCGTCCTGATCAACACGACTTTGTTGCACAGATTTCGAATATGCTACTTACCAGTATGCATCTGTTCTTGGCATGTAGGTAGGGCCGCTAACAGTCCTATCTTGTGCATAGATCGCCGCCTAGTGTTTGGTCCGGATGATCGCACATTGTTGTCCTGGAAGAGTTTTCGAAGTATCACGAGATAGGTGGCTCCTCCCCTGGACTACAGTGCGCATGGGCATCGACTCCATCCCCAGATTGATTTTAGCCATTGTGGCCAAGATGGAGTGAAACTAAGTGAATGATGACCATGCTGGAAGTATATGTGAATGCTGCTGCCGCTACAGGCGCCGGGGAGGAGGGCGAGCGATATGAATGAACAGATGCATACTGGTAAGTAGCATATTCGGTTCGAGGCATGTGGGCTGCTGAATTCATATCTGTGCATAGAATACATAGCAGTCCCTCCATTAACGGCGGCCGCCCGTGCCAGCTGCAGCAGTTTGGAAAAGTGATTTTAGAACAGCCTGCCCTACAGCTGCCTGCTGTTTGGAGTGCACATCAACACAATAATGTTTTGTAAAAGTGTGTGAGGTAGACCATGTGGCTGTTCTACATATGTCTTCCAAAGGAATATTTCCAAGGAAAGCCATGGAGGCCCCCAACTTTCTGGTGGAGTGGGCCCGTGGTGGAATGCTGAGAGTACGCTTGGCTTTCAGATAGCAGATTTGAATACATTTAACGATCCACCTGGCAAATACCAGCCTTGGAAATGGGGTTACCTTTGTGTTGTGGCGCAAAGGCAACAAAAAGAATTGTTTAGTTTTCCTAAAATCCTTGGTCCGATCAATGTAATACATTAGGGCCCTTTTGACGTCAAGCGTGTGGAGCATCCTCTCCGCCAAGGACTCTGGATTTTGGAAGAACACAGGTAGTTCTATAGTCTGGTTGATATGGAACGGAGACACTACCTTAGGAAGGAACTTAGGGTTAGTGCGAAGCACCACCCTGTTAGAATGAAATTGAATTAATGGCTCTTGGATAGTTAGTGCCTGGAGTTCACTAACTCGTCGTAGCGACATAATCGCTATAAGGAAAGCCACTTTCCATGTTAATAATTGAATCTCGCAGGAATGCAGTGGTTCAAAAGGGGGACCCATCAGCCTGGCGAGGACCACATTGAGATTCCACTCCGGAGTTGGTGGCGCCCGCTGTGGAATGACTCGTTTGAGTCCTTCCAGAAAGGCTTTAATGGCAGGCACCCTGAAAAGTGAGAGGTGCTGTCTGTTTTGGAGATAAGCAGCCATTGCGGATAAATGTATGCGAATGGAAGCATAGGCCAGATTACATTTGTATAAATGTAAAAGATAACAAATGATGTTCTGACTAGATGCATCCAGCGGGTTAATAATGTGGCCGGCACAATAAATGACAAACAGCTTCCACTTCGCCGCATAGCATGCTCTAGTAGTGGGCTTCCTTGCCTCCCGGATGATGTCCATACAGTCAGGAGGTAAGTTGAGGTAGCCAAACTCTAAGACCTCAGGAGCCAGATCGCCAGGTTGAGCTGTTGCGGATCTGGATACTGAATGTCGCCATGGCTCTGCATCAAAAGCCTGGGTGTGAGGCGCAGCCTTTGATGCGGTACCACGGACAGTTCCAGAAACGTAGCGTACCATGGTTGGCGAGCCCACGTTGGAGCAACCAGGATGAGAGTCATCGAGTGCTGCTTCAGCTTACGTGCCACCAGCGGTATTAGAGGTGCTGGGGGAAAAGCGTACGCAAATTTGCCTGACCAGTTCATCCATATCGCATTGCCTTGCGACTGTGGATGTGGAAACCTGGCGGCGAAGCTTCGGCATTTTGAGTTCTCCTTCGTGGCGAACAGGTCTATCTCTGGATGACCCCACCTTTGGAAGTACAGGCGGAGTACCGATGGATGTATCTCCCACTCGTGGATTTGGTGGCTGTACATGCTGAGCAGGTCCGCCATCTGATTATCCTTGCCTGGGAGGTGTTCTGCAATGAGGAAGAGGTTTCTCTGAATGGCCCACTTTCACATGCTCTGAGCTAGATGAGACAGCTGTGGAGAATGTGTTCCTCCCTGCTTCTGAATGTAGTACATGGCCGTCATGTTGTCCGTCCGGATCAACACGACCTTGTTTCACAGATGTACTTTGAAGGCCTTTAGTGCCATGAAAATCGGCATCAGTTCCAGAACATTGATGTGCATCTTCCTTTGCTGTTGTGTCCATAGTCCCTGCACAGTGTAATGGAGTACATGAGCTCCCCATCCCTGGAGAGAAGCGTCCGTTGTCAGGATGATCTGTGACACAGGCTCTTGGAACGGTCGTCCCTTGCAAAGGTTTTGTGGATTCCACCAATGCAGAGAGTTGTATGCCCGACCGCTCACCAACACTAGGTCTTTCAACTGTCCGTGAGCCTGAGTCCACTGACGTGCTAAGCACTCCTGAAGCGGACGCATATGTAGTCTCGCGTGCGGGACTATGGAGATGCAGGAGGCCATCATGCCTATCAACTGCATGAACACTCGCGCTGGAAGCGAGTGTTGGGGTCTGAATCGTTATATCAGCGATTGAGTGCTGTTGACCCTCACTGAATTTGGTTGTGCTGTGGCTGCCAGAGTGTTTATTGTCGCACCCAGATACTGCCGTATGTGGGCGGGTTGCATGTGGGACTTTGGGTAATTCAGTGAGAATCCCAGATCGTGAAGAAGGTGAATGGTGTGGGACATGTGGGCGGCACACTGCTGGGCTGACTTTGCCTGGATGAGCCAGTCGTCCAGATAAGGGTAGATGTGAATGTTTTGTCTCCTTAGGTGCGCTGCCACCGTCGCCAGGCACTTTGTAAACACCCTGGGTGCCGTGGTGACCCCGAAAGGCAACTGGTAATGTTGGTTTTGGATGGTGAACCGGAGGTATTTTCTGTGTGACGGGTGCAGCGGAATGTGAAAATACGCATCCTTTAGGTCTAAAGTTGCGAGGAAATCCCCCTGACTGAGCAACGGGAGTACTGGCTGCAGGGTCAGCATATGAAAGTGCTCCGATAGAATGTACTGATTGAGGGGTCTGAGGTCCAGTATGGGTCTGAGGGACCCTTCCTTCTTTGGTATCAAGAAGTACAGTGAGTAAACTCCTGTGCCTCTTTCTTCCACAGGCACGAGCTCTATTGCCCCTTTTTGCAGCATGACGATGACCTCCTGCTGCAATAAGTGCAAGTGCTCGTTGGACATAGGACGGTGTCTTGGGGGCAAGTTGGGTGGAGTGGATGTTAACTCCAGACAATAACCGTACTGTATGAGCTGTGTGACCCACCTGTCTGTGGTGATGGATTTCCAGACCGGCAGGAACTGCTGAAGTCTCCCCCCGACCGGTGTTGCGTGGTCAGGGGGCAGTGACAAGGCGTCACTGTTTGTTGGTGGCAGAGGATCTGGAGTGGTTGTTTCCACGACCCTTGCCTTTGGCGCTGTTACCACAATATCCACCTAGACTTTGTTTGGTGTATGTGGACTGCGTGTTGCCTTTGTAGTACTGCGTGGTTTGGGAGAGCTGGCCTCTGGAAACGCCTCTAGTGCTTGAGCGACGAAAAGACCCACCCCTGAATTGCTGGGACTGTAAGGCCCCCATGGACTTAGCAGTTTGTGTCCTTCTTAATCTTTTCCAAGGTGGTGTCCACCTCTGGGCCAAACAGATCTGGATTTACTGTCTGATTAAGAATGGTGGTCTGTATCTCTGGCCTAAACCCCGAGATTGAGCCAGGCATGTTGTCTCAACATGACACTAGTGTTGACAGCTCTGGCAGCGGTGTCAATCGCGTCCAGTGCACATTTAATTGAAGCATTGGATAGGAGCTTCCCCTCCTGAATGAGCATCTCAGCTGCCTCCTTGTATTCGTCTGCCAGGTGCTGCAACAGGGTATCCAGTGTGTCATAGAGTGCCCTGTCATACCTCGCTAGAAGTGCTTGTGTATTGGAAATGCGCCAGATATTGGCCGCTTGGGCTGCCACCCTTTTCCCTGATGCCTCAAACACCTTAGATTCTTTGTCTGGGGGAGGAGCATCAATCGTTGGTTGAGAATTGGCCCTCTTCCGGACATTTGAAACAACAAGAGAGTCCAAAAGCAACTGTCCCTTGATGTAAGTAGGATCAGTAGGCGCTGGTTTATACTTCTTCACAATCCTAGGGTTTATCACCCTGGCTCTGGTAGGCTCCTTAAAGATCTCCCCAGCATGTTTTAAGACACCCTTTAACATAGGTAGAGTTTTGACAGTTCTTTCTGAGACGGAAAAGGTATCAAAAAGAAAGTCCACGTCAATGGGGTCAGCATGGAGCTGGACGTCATGGTTTTTAGCCGCCCGTTCAATGAGGGCATTAAACGCTGCGGAATCCTCTGTAGGTGACGTTTTCACAGAATCGAGTTGTGTCTGGGGCAGAATGAGGATCACATGGGTCAGCACCAGCAGCCCAAGGTTCATTCGTATCATCAGGGTCTGTGTAGACATGATAGCTGTACTCATCCTCATCATCGCCTTCCCCAGCGTCCACGTCAGAGTAAGTGGGTGAGACATCATGGGCATGTGGAGAAAGTGGTTCCACAAAAACAGGAGTCGAAGTGGAATCCTTTTTCTTTAAAGGAATTTTGTAGGACTCCATTGGCTGTTCCGGGGCAATTTTCAGTTTATGGAGGGAAAGTCTGCCCGTTTCGGCATCAATAAAGTTTTCTTGTTGTTCTTCCAATGAAGATTGTGAATGCTTCAAGGTGGGAACCACCGTCGTCGACTTCGGCACTGAGGACACCTTCTCGGGCACGCTGGCGACCATCCTAGGGGTGAAAGCCTTCGGCACCACCGTCGGCGGCAACGTGAAGTGAATGGGCGTCGACGCTTTGTGAGGTTTCTCGACCGGCTTCGAAGGTGGAGGATCTCTCGGGCGGACAGCCGAGGCCTTCTCCTTGATGCGCTTTAGGGAGTCCGCCACTTGCTTGGAGAAAGCGGCGGACGGTTGCGTCGATCCGACGGGATCCTTTGAGGCACCACTAGGCGCGGACTCGCGGGTTGCGCTGCTCTTGACCTAGTCTTGTTGACCCGGAGTCTCGAGAACCTTTGGGTCACCGAGTCCTTTGTTGTTGTCGACCCTCTTCGGCGCAGATTTACTCGGCTCGACCACCTTGACCTTGGTCTTCGGCGTGGCAGACTTAGTCTCGACGCCCTTGACCTATGCCTTCGGATCGACAACACCCTTCTGCTTTGTTGGCGCCGAGGGCTACGAGGCCTTCGATCCGACTAAAGTAATGCTCACTTTCGGTTTCGAGGGGGCACCTGTGCTTTTGCTTGCGTCGAGACCGTTGGTTTCACTTTCGGTTTTGCAGGGTACGGCTCAATAGTAATGTCCGTAGCCGAGCCCGAAGGCAGGCCGTAGAACCCATTGTAAGATCTTGGGTAAGGTCTAGTGGTGATCCCTCGACCTGAGCCTTATAAGAGTTACGTCCCAATGTCAGTTTGAGGTAGCTCTTCGCTCGAGCTATCTTCCATGGCCCCGAAGGCCCCGTCGTCGTCTCCTACCTAGTCGACGACTTCTTCAGCTTTGAACATTTCAGCGTCCGCGTCGTAGTTGTAGTCGACCTCCGACGCGGGATTCGACAGGTTTTCACAAACTTCCCGGTCAGCTTCCTCCTCAACATCCCCGGCATCGAAGATGTCCACAGGCACCAGTGCAGTGTGCTGGGCCTCCTGGCGCGCAGTGCGTCGATGCTTAAGCGTCTTCTTGGACCTGAAACGGGAACAAGCCATGCAACTGGCTTCATCATGGTCCGGCGACAGACACTTGTTGCACACCGGGTGGACGTCGATGTGGGGATACTTGGAGTTGCAGACGGGACATCTCTTGAACGGGCTCCGTTCCATGGCGAGTAGTCGATAGGGTCTGTGGCGTCGACTGGGCCCTCCGTGCCGGAATCCGGCTCGGAACCGAGCTGGAAGAATTAGGCACCGAACGCAAGACTATATCGACGAAGAAAACTAAAGTCCTTTTGGCCTTAAGAAAGTTTATCGATTCAGACTAGAGGGAACCAATATACATCGAAACCAATGGCAGATAAAAACAATCTGGGGATGGAGTTGATGCCCATGTGCACTGTAGTCCAGGGGAGGAGCCACCTATCTCGTGATACTTCGAAGACTCTTCCAGGACAACAATGTGCGATCATCCGGACCCAACACGAGGCGGCGATCTATGCACAGATATGAATTCAGCAGCCCACATGCCTCGAACATTTTGAAAGCCTTGAGTGCCATGAAGATTGCCATCAATTCTAGGAGATTGATGTGCATCCTCTTCTGTTGATCCGACCATAGTCCCTGCACTGTATAATGAAGGAGATGCGCCTCCCCACCCCAGGAGGGATGAGTCCGTTGTGAGCACTACTTGTGGTACAAGCTCTTGGAACGGTCATCCCTTGCAAAGGTTGCGTGGATTCCACCAATGCAGAGAGTTGTACGCACGACTGGTCACCAACACTAGGTATTTCAATTGCCCTTGAGCCAGATTGCACTGTCGTGCTAAACACTCCTGGAGCGGACGCATATGCAGTCTCGCGTGCGGGACTATGAAGATGCAGGAGGCCATCATGCCTATCAACTGCAGAAACACTTGCGCCTGTAGTGAGTTGTGGTCTGAATTTGCGAATCAGCAGCTGCATGCTGTCGGTTCGCACTGAGTTTGGCTGTGCTGTAGCTGTCACAGTGTCCAACATCGCTCCCAAGTATTGCTGTACTTGAGCGGAGTGAAGATGCGACTTGGGATAGTTCAGAGAAAATCCCAAACTGTGCAGAAGATGAATTGTGCGGGACACGTGGCTGGCGCACTGCTGGGCCGACTTCGCTTGCACAAGCCAGTCGTCCAGGTAAGGGTAGACATGAATGTGTTGTCTCGGAAGGTGTGCCGCCACTGTCGCCAAGCACTTGGTGAACACTCTGGGAGCAGTGGTCACTCCAAAGGGTAGCACCTTGAACTGGTAATGCTTGTTTTGTATAGTGAACCGGAGGTATTTCCTGTGTGCCTGATGTATGGGTATATGGAAATATGCATCCTTCAGATCCAGAGTTGCCAGGAATTCCCCCTGACTGAGCAATGGCAGGACCTGCTGCAGAGTCAGCATGTGGAAATGTTCTGAAAGGATGTATAGGTTCAAGGGTCTCAGATCCAGAATGGGTCCGAGAGACCCGTCCTCCTATGGGACTAAGAAATAGAGAGAGTACACCCCTGTTCCGTGTTCCTCTAGAGGCACCAGTTCTATGGCCCCTTTTTGCAGCACGCTGGCCACTTCTTGCTGTAATAAGGTTAAGTGCTCTGTGGACATAGGATGGTGTCTTGGTGGTATGTCGGGTGGAGTGGATGTCAGTTCTAAACAATACCCGTACTGGATAAGTTGCCTCACCCACCTGTCTGTGGTAATGCCTTCCCAGACTGCCAGGAACTGCTGGAGTCGTCCCCCGACCGGTGTTATATCGTCCGGGGGCAGTGACAAGACGTCACTGTTTGGTATTTGCTGAGGACCTTCTGTTATTATTTCCATGTCCTCTGCCTTTGGTAGTGTTACCACGGTATCCTCTATTGTTTTTGTTAAAGGTGGTCTGTGCACCACCTTTATTGTATTGTGTTTGCTGAGATGTTTGCCCCCTTGACGGCCCTCTACTACCTGAGCGACGAAAAGAACTCCCTCTGAACTGTTGAGACTGCAAAACCCCCATAGACTTAGCAGTCTCGGTGTCGTCCTTGACCTTCTCAAGAATCGTGTCAACGTCAGGCCCAAACAAGAAATCTGGGTTAACGGGGTGATTGAGCAAACTTGTTTGTATTTCTGGCTTAAACCCTGAAATTCGTAACCATGCCTGCCTCCTTAGCATTACACTAGTGTTAATGGCCCTGGCTGCAGTGTCTGCGGAATCTAGGGCACACCTGATAGAAGCGTTTGATATCAGTTTCACTTCCTGAATCAACATTTCCGCCCCCTCTCTATATGCATCAGGCAAGTGTTGCAACAATTGCTCTAGTGTATCATAGTGAGCCCTATCGTTTCTAGCCAGTAGAGCTTGTGTATTGGCTATTCACCAAATATTTGCCGGTTGCGCAGCAACCCGCTTCCCAGAGGCTTCTAATACTTTAGATTCTTTGTCTGGGGGAGGAGCATCACCACTTGTTTGTGAGTTCGCCCTCTTTCGGGCATTGGAGACCACCAAAGAGTCCAATGGCAATTGACCCCTGATATACGTAGGGTCCACAGGAGCAGGCCTGTATTTCTTTTCAATACGTGGGTTCACCACCCTTGCTCTGGTTGTGTCCTCGAAAAGGTCATTGGCGTGCTTAAGGACACCCTTCAGCATCGGCAGCGTCTTCACTGATCTGTCCGACGTAGAGAAGGTATCAAACAGAAAGTCCTCCTCAACTGGGTCTGCATGCATGACCACATCGTGGTTCAACGCTGCCCTTTCAATTAGAGCGTTGAACGCCACAGTATCCTTTGCGGGGGCTGTCTTTACTTGGTAAGACTGGGTGTCCGCCGTGTCTTGGTCGAGCACATCCTGCGAGTCATCCTGATTAGATTAATCAGGATAGTTGAATTGCTCGTCATTCTGGTCATCACCCCTACCATCCTCAGTGCGTGTGGGGGAATGAGTATAGGCCTGTCCATAAGGCCTTACGGACTCGAAAAGAACTGGCGAGGAAGCAGAGTCTCTTTTCCTTTTGAGTGGAATTTGATAGGATTCCATTGGCTTCTCCGGTAAGATCTTCCGTTTGAAAAGGGTGAGTCTTCTGGTTGCAGAGTCAATGTACAACTTCTTTGAGCTTTCAGAAGGTGGAGTGGAACCGACGCCTTCAGGAGTGGCGGTCGTTCCCTTAAGTTTTGACATGATATTACCAGGGTCGGTGCCCGGTGCCGGCTTAGACGTTTTAGGTCTTGCAGTCGGAGGCAGTCCAAAAACTATAGGTGGAGGCCCCGATGGCTGTTTGACTTTTTTCACGGCCATCGCCAACTTCGAGCCAGGTGTTGCGCCGGGATTCCCAAAATGGCCGCGGCTTGATGCGTCACGTTCAAATGCGGCCATTTTGTGCTTGCCTTCGAGAACCTTCACCAGCATCAACTTGTATGCAGTCGGACTGAGGGGCGGCTGCGACTCAAGTCAGTCTTCAATGTCCATGCCCCGAGGGCAGCCTTAGATGACGTTGCTCCGTCTCTTTGGGCCTTTGGCACCTTCTTGGATGTGCCGATCTTCGGGTTGGCACCCTTCTGTGACTCCGAAGGGGCAATGACACTCTGAGCCTTCTTAGGACCTGATGGAACGAGGCTTTGCAAAACGAATACTGGTTTGACCAGTTTCGGTTTCAATTTGTCTTTAGTCAGTTTTGGTTTAGTTTTCGAAGGCGTACCCACCGAAGGCTCTGAAATATTCTTAGCTGGGCCAGATTGCGGGGCTGTAGAATGAGTATAAAGATCTTGGCTAAGGCCTTCCGGCGATACTTCGACCTGAGCCTTTGACAAGACAGTGTCACTGTCGACCCCCGAAGGTTCGGTTGGGTCTTGCTAATCGCTGGAGCCGCCCTCTGCGGCTCCAATGGCCATACCATCGTCTCTTACCTAGACGGCCTCATCGTCCTCGATGTTCTCATAGTCTACCTCTTCTCCGTAGTAAGATACTTGACAGGAGGCCGGGTCGGAGAAGTGCTCCGGTTCCTCCTCTTGGACGCCCTCGTCGTCCTCAGCCTCGAAGATATCCTCCACATCCGACGTTCGCCTCACCGGAAATCTCGCCTCACGTCGAAGAGCGAGCGCCTCTTCCGACCTGAATTTCGAACAGGCCAAGCAACTCTCCTCGTCGTGGTCTGGAGACAGACACCTGTTGCACACAGGGTGCACGTCTGAGAGGATACTTCGCGTTACAGACCGGGCATCGCTTAAAAGGGGCTTGGAATTCCATCGATGTCAATCTTCGATCGGGCCTAAAAAGCTGGGAGCACACGTGCCCAAGAATCCGGGAAACCGGATTAGTTAACTCAGAACCGAACGAAGTACAATACCGACGCTTAAAGAGGCCTTTTGGCCTGAAGAAAACAAGTTTTTCCTATAGGTTCCGAACGAGAGTCACGGAACACATCCGAACCCAATGGCGGAAAAAAAACAATCTGAAGATGGAGAGGATGCCCATGCGCACTGTAGTCCAGGGGAGGAGCCACCTATCTCGTGATACTTCAAAGACTCTTCCAGGACTATAAGGTGCAATCATCCGGACCCAACACTAGGCGGCGATCTATGCACAAGATATGAATTTAGCGGCCCACATGCCTCGAACACTTTTTTTCTTTTTAGAACACTTGATCGGATTGCACCAAGCCTTGGAATGCCAAATACTCCAATACATAACATTACAATAAAAACACACAGATATCGTGCCTATAAGCAGACATAAGTGTAAAAGTCTATCAAACTAATTTGTTTCCCATATCTTCTAAAGTAAGGCTGAATACCATCTAGAAGGTGCATTCTGGAACCATTTTAATTAAAGAAAACAAATTAAGCACAGTAGCTGCTATCCTATTTCGTTCCATTTTCTGCAAGCCACAGTAATACAGTCAAGGCAGAAGTGCTAGTAGGTCTTGAGACAAATTTTTCAGCTGAACAAAAGAGGCCCTTGCGAAGCTCAAACAACCCACTCTAGGTTGTGCCCAAAAAAATAAATAGAAAAATTATTCACCCGTTCTTTCCCTGGGAAGGCACCTAGAATATGGAATGCCCGGTCACGGGATTTTTGTGAGAAGTAATCATTACTACACTATAGAAAAAACCTTAAACTACTGCTTTCCAAATACTTGAACTCCCCCACACAAATCTCCCAAACGCCACTTTTCCTGCCTGTGCACATATAATATGATGAATTGGAAAACGGAAACCTCAAACCTAGATCACCACAGACATACAAATCAAGCAGTCAGATAAAGAGGCGATGGATGTAGCCAGCTGCAGCACCAGTTTTTCAAGACTTTCTCGGCTTCCACTAAGCAGAAATGTTACTTTTGTAACGCAAGTGTACCCAAAACATAAGATGCTTAGAAATAAATCAATTTTTTCTTAAGAAAAGCAATACCCTCTCAATCGAGATTTACCTCAATCTGTGAGCAACATTTATAGTGGCTTTACTAGTTAGTTAGCATACCAGACAAAAATTATAAACATGCAAACATTTGGCAGCTTGTGCGCAACAGAAAGAATGCTATGGTTATGCATATAATTAAAACATAAGGCCCATACTGTTTTCAATATACATCTATTTTTTTTTTTACATCTAGAGACCACATAAGCTTTCTCGCCAGCCTCCGGTTTTACTCACACAGTTAATTCTCTTCATTCATTAATATATTAAAGAGTCATCCACATTTTGCTCACGTCCACCATGTCCTACACGAAGGGATAATTGGTCAAACAACTGACACCATTGATTTTCGTTATAATGAGTGATGGATTTTGGTTTTGCTTAAGTGCTCATCTGAAAATTACCCCTTCTTCCCAAACGGAAATAAAAAAATGATCAAGTCCAAAGCCCAAGCAGAGTGTCTCCCTACATTCTCACAGTATTGCTGGAGAAAGATGGGGAGTCTTTAAATGGAAGAGATGTCCACATCAAAGAAAGAAAAAAATGCTAACCAACATCTAAGCAAGATTAATCCTAAAGTCGGCATAGGTAATCGGACACAAAAATGTTACCTCTTAAAAGAGGGATGGTTTCAAAGATCCAGGTGACCATTTCTAGTGAGACCTCATTAAGTGGCATATCGAACAATTAAGAATATAGTTACCAGAGGTTTTGCCCTTGTTTAGGTACTGTTGTTTCGATTGGTGGAGAGCCAGTCACTGGATCCATGTCATCCGCTGAAACTTCAGCCACTATCTTATCTGAAAATAAAAATCAGTAATCATATCAACGTGCTTCTAACCTGGAGCGCTCACATAAGATACCAGCTTTAACAAACTACCAACTGTCCAGTCTTGCAGGTAGCTGGATGAAACTACACAAAGAACTGTTAGCTACCCCTACCCTTTAGTGTGGTTCAAAGAGTGGCGTTTAGCTGCAGGCAGCATGTTCTTACCCACAGAGTCCTGAACATCCTCGTCCTTCAATTCCTTGGGTGGAAGAGCACAGGTATAATTTATACTATCATGTATCCAGCCTTTCTCAATGAACAATCCTGGCACCTCATCAGAGAACAGCCAGTACCTGTAAAATAAGAGATTTCTTACTAGTCACCTGACACCTTAGTAATTAGTCAAAATTACCAACCACCGCATTAAAAAAAACCCTAACCTTCTCGCATTCGGAGTAGAAGGTTCAGAAAACAGACATCTATGCCCAAGATGCAACAAAGGGTGCAGTGAAAATGTAAACTAACGGGAAGACAGCTACAGTGAGCATTTTTTTTAAAGAAATGGCATTCTGCGCAATTCCTCGAAAGTGCAGATCAGAAAGCAAACCAACTGTCCAGGCTCCTCCTCCCCCTCACTGTGCCCACCCTCAATAAGCCCTCTTTAATTCCTCCAGAACAGTCCATGATAAACTGTCCATAAAATGGTAGGCCATTCATATTTTTATTTAAATTACAAAATCAATTGCACCTCTAACAAAATGCCATTATACCCAGGAAACACTTGCCTGTTGTGGTTTCGATCTGTGCCAATGGGTGACCGGCGTAGAACCAGCTTTCCTTTAGCTATGCCCTCATGGAATGCCTTTTCAACTGCAGCCCTTTGCTTCCGGATTCTCTCCTCCTCAGCCTCTTTCTCCAGTTTCTCTAACATGAAAGAAATGGGGCGGAATGCCAAGTTAGATTTGATTATGTAAGCATGGAAAAAAACACCAAGACGAAGGGGAATATAACTGTATAGTCAACCCACCTGTTTAATGTAGAAATCCGCTCATTATTTACAAAGATACTGGTTGGGCTTTAATAATCTGACATCATGCTATCTTCTAAATTATAAGCACCATTACTTGGTGTCTTGCAATGAAAGAACAGCAAAAAGTCTACAAGTGCTCAGTTTCAAAAATCATGTTCTCCATACAGCTTTTACATGGTAATGCTCTCCTACGGATGTAAATGTAAATGTATAGGCATTTATATAGCGCACTACTTACCCGGAGGGTCCCAAGGCGCTTCGACCGCTGCGAAACCCTTCCTGGCTTCCCTGAGAGATGGTCCCTTAATCGGTATCTCCAGGGTGAGACCAGGCATCCCCGGCGGTCTGGTGGGGCCGTTAGTGAAGATGAGGCAAGCTAATGCCCAGAGTTGCCGAGTGTGATCGCTGATCAGAGTGGGCACCGAGGCGAGAGAATTATCGAGTCCGCTGACCCTGGTCCAGAAACCTGCCGCGCCGGGAATCGAACCCTGGTCCCGGGCCGTCCTCTGCTCTCGGGTCTGCCGCCTCTAACCAGTGAGCCACACTACTTCACGGAGAAAGAAACATACTGCATACAGGTATTTGCAATCTTATTTCGGGGTCTGATTTAGGACTCAAGGTAGTATGGTGTCAAGTTCACAAGATCCAGCAGCAGTTCTTGGTTAAATACTCTGATGCGTCTGGATGCAGAGATGCTTGATGGGATGGCAACCTTGCATGCCACTCTGTAGACAAAGAATGGGGGACACATAGAAACAGGCTGCAGAAGGGGACTTGGGGACACGTCAGAGTGCTCCCAAGAGGGAGCACAGTCGAAATTTGTGGACCCAGGCCGGACGACTCTGGTGCAGAGGGTATTGGTCGCCAGGGCCCATGCATTGAAGGCACTCATAATGCTATGTCCGGACTGGAGGTGAGGACAATGCCTTCTCTCTTCACTTTTATTAACAGCAGCCAATATTAACAAAACTGGACTGTTTCCCATGAACCCTTGGGAAAACTGTAGTAAAAAAGAAAGTGTCTAATCAGGAACAGTCCCGAAGCCTCCAATCAGGGACGCTCAGGCCCAAACATAGTCTATCCTCACTGGCCTTTAACCCTCTTTCTTCACTGCTGCGCAGCCAAGGTAAGTGCCTTTCCTACTTATGCTTGATTTTGCTTCTTAAAACTAGTTATTTGCGGTTGTGTGCAGTATTGGGCGCGTGATTATGCGTGTGTGCTATCACGGCTCTGCCGCGTTCAATTATGGTATTGTTGGTAGTTTATTCGGATTGTACATGCTGCTGAATTTGCTGCTTTTCTCGGTCTTTTGTTGGGCGGCTTTGCCGCGTTCTTTCTAAGGCGCTGAAAAGTGCCAATGTTTCCATTTCAAGTCCGCGGGAGCGTTTCCGCTTCTATGCGGCTTAAGCCTGGTGAGCTCAGCTCTGACAGCCCGCCGCCAGAGGGCATTGGAGGCAATGGCGCATGTTCGAATTCTGAGGGGACTGAACGGCACACAGTTGTCCCTGCGAGCATTCCGGCCTGAGGGAAGACGCCTCTGTGGCTGTATTAGATTGTGCTGCTTCAACTGCCATTGGCTGATCGCTCCGTTTCTGCTCTGCTGCCTCAGGCATTAAGTGAATTTCTGGCAGCAGAGTCTGTACAGTTTAAAATAAAAAGCCCCTTTTGTGTCTGTATTGGTATGGCGTCCGACGCCTGTTAGGGACATACCCTGGCCGGACTAAAAAAGAGCGCTAGTTGCACCAGGTGTTTGTGCCCCAGGGCTTAGATCCTCGAATCAGCGAGAGCCTCGCACCACAAGTCAGGTTGACACCCATACCCATAAGGTAACTCCTTCAATATAGGGCATCCCAGTCTGCCACCCAGACCCCAATTAACAAGCCTCATCTATCCTCACCTTGTCCAAGATTAATGGAGATGGACTGAGGAGGACTCCTAGGGAGGGGAAAACACCTTGGCAGACCTCCCTTGGGACGATAAGTTCTATGAAGCAGTAAATGTTTCAATCTATAGAGCAGTGGGCAAAGCTATGTCGCCCCTAGAAGAGAGGTCGCCCCCACAAGACGCTATTCCCACCGACCATGTAGGGGACACGGATAGAGAGCCCAGGTTTCCAGACCGTGGCTCCCTTCCCGACCCTCCCAGGCCGCCTCTGACATGATTGAACTCAATGAGATCATCCACCCTTGCTCATTGGATTGGGCCCCAGCCAACAAAGTTGCCAGCTATGTGGCAATGCGTATTTGGAAGCCTTTAGAGAAAGAGGCCAGTAACTGCCTCCGAGCAGAATGCCCTTGTCATTCCCTGGAGGATGAAGTATACCTCACCACAGAATTTCATGAAAGACCCCCCCAAAAAAAGGGAAATGACCGGTCCTGACAAGCATGCCAGGACACACTTCTGAACATTTGTGGCCCCTCAAAAAGATCGTAGATCTGGCTGAGGAGGCCAAGACGTCTGGTTCCCTGATCTCCCCAAAGTCTTTCGGGGTAGCACAAAGCCATTGTGTTTTTGAGCAACGACAACTGTGCCCTTTCCATGGAGCGTCGTCTCTTCCTTCTGATCAAGGAAGACATTTAAAGAAATACCAAACTACAGAGAACAGAGAGGGGTTGGGTTTATATAACAAGCTATTTCTTCACATGGTGCAAATTAATGTGGATTCTGGCCTCCTTCACTTGGGTCCCCTCCTCTCCCCTCTTGTTCAGTTAAAACACTCGGGATCATGCTTAACAACCAATTAACTCTCCATTCACATATCAACTCAGTGGTTTCTTCTTGTTTCTTCACACTACGAGTTACTCGGAAAGTTGCCAGATTTTTTTCCATCTCTGCACTAAAGCTGATCCTTATGGCCATGGTCTTGTCAAAAATTGACTATGGCAACATCATCTACAATGGAGCTCCTGCTTATGCTCTGCATCGCCTGCAGTTGATACAGAACCAGGCTGCCCGCCTGGTTTTTGGCTTATCTAGGTCCCATCACTCGACCCCACTGCTTAGGAGCCTACACTGGCTCCCTATAAAACAACGAGCCAGGTTCAAGTTAGGGTGCTTGACTTTTCAAGCAAGAGCGGGCACTGCCCCTGCCTTTATCAACTCGGCAATCTCTCCCTATGTTCCCTCTAGGGACCTTCGCTCCTCTAGCCTGGCCTTACTAAATACGCCCCACTTCAAAAAGAAACGGGCAGGGGGGCAGAAGTTTGCTGTACTGGCACCCACCTTCTGGAATGACCTCCCCTTACCTTTAAGACTCTCCTCCTATATGGAGTTTCGGAGGTCACTAAAAACGCTACTATTCCAGCAGGCCTTTGGCACCTAGCTCTTTTCTTACTCTCACTCAGTGACCTCACCAGCGCCATGAAACTGATTCAGTGTACGTGCGCTTTATAAGTTTTTTTTAATTCTACATTCTAAATTCTGTGTGCCAACCACTACAAATGGGAAGACCCATACAGGTCACCTGTAAAGTGGATGGTACAGACATTACATTGGGAGGGGTGTATGCTCCGAACGTCTACCAAATGAGATTCTTTGACACCAATCAACAAAACTAGCCACCAGGGAATTGCTGGAGTTTAGATAGTTGTCTCCACTGAATTCGGGACAATAAAATACTGAGCAAAGTGCAGGCCGGTAGCTTGTTGTCTTTAATTCCTAGGGGTCAATAAGGGTTTATACCCGACAGAACACATCAGTGAATATTAGACAACTGTTTTGTATTCTTGAGTGGATTTGAGGAAGATCTATTCAAGGCTTTGATTATACCGACTAACCTAGAAAAGCTCTTCGATAACACTTAAATGGACGTTTTTGCGCTCTGCCTTTAAACATGAATATGGGCAAGTTCTGGATAATAAGGTTCCAACTGCTTTACACAAAGCCTACGGCACATGTCAAAACAGGCAGAATAATAATCGCCCGCATTTTAAATATTTAGACTGACTAAACGGGAGTGCCCTCTGTCCTCAAAGCGGTTTGCACTGGCGACAGAACTTTTTGGTGATCCAAAACTTTGAGCAGCACTCTTGTCTCCACACCAATTTTGGAAATACGTGCGCTTTCGTAACCAACACTACTAATGTGGTAGAGTCAAACGCACTAGTATTACAGCACATAGAATGGTGTCCCCGTACTTTTCAGTATTAGGGTGGGGGGCTTACTATAGCAACACGGATTTTCTGAAAGGGAAATAAGGGGTGACAATAAGAGAATTAAAGAGCAACATTGAATTCTGGAAGACTGTCAATCTCAGGAATTAGTCAAATCAAATCGCACTGTCAAAGAAGATCATGTTGCCAAGGCTGTTCTATTACTTTGTCGATTTGGCAATCTGATCAGACCCCGGTAGTTTAAAGAGCTTAAAAAACTTCTGGAATTTATCTGAGCGCATAGCGTCAGAAGGTTAACTTCACTAGATTGAAAGCACTCATAGCAGAAGGAGGACTTGGAGAAACCGATTTGGAGATGTACTATCTAGCAGCTCAAGTGAATGGTTGCCTCAATGGCTTGAGGGGTGTAGTCTTTGGGAGACAGCGAACATGTAGGGGTGATTATTACTTTACTTACTGTGGGCCTCACTCAGGGCCGGTAAACTGAACAGGTGGACCATTTACTCAAATGGAAGGATTCACAGCTGTTGGCTATAGGGAGGGGACATTTTCATAAATGGAGGAGATGGTTGAAGAACTGGGATTGCCACATGCCCAAATCCTAATTTACAGCATGGTGAGAACTAGAATTGTATCTTATCCCCCCTTGCAGGCAGGCTTTCGTGCGTACACCAGTACAATTGACCAGGTGCTCTGTTTCACATTGTTATATTGGAAGTCAGTGGTCCTGGCCAATAGTAGCATGTACGCTGCTTTTGTTGATGTAACATCAGCATTTGATCCTCGCCACAAACTATGGGCAATCCTCCAGGAGATGGGGATCCCCTCAAAGTTACACATTATTTGTGAGATTGCATGAAGAAAACTATGCTAAAATCCAATGGGGTTCCCAGGGTTTGGTTACCGGCCCATTCCCAGTAGAGAGAGGGGTACGCCAGGGTTGCGTACTTGCACCTACCTTATTCACCCTATTTATTAATGTATTGTTGACTATATGGATGCTGATTCCACTGACGCTCCAGTTCTAGCCGGCAGCAAATCATCTCAAAGACTCAGAGTGGTTTGCAGAAGGCCCTGGCCATCTTTGAGGAGTTCTGCAATGCTCGCGGTCTGGAAGTCAATGTGTCAAAGACAAAATGTATGGCTTTTAATCCCGATAGAACTTTTAAAAGTAAAATTGCAATGAATAAATCGCCCATTGGAGCAAGTAAAGGCATTTACCTATTTGGGGGTCATTATTCAAAGTGACCTAAAATGGAAGCATTAAATAGACCTGGCAACACTTATGCATCAACAACTGTCTGGTGTACTAAATAGGGAGTTTAATACCTCACTGACCAAACCAATCAGCCCGGTGCTCCAGGTTTACAACATGTAGGTGGTTAACTCTGCACTCTATGGAAGAGAGATATGGGGGTACGAAAACATTACGACCGCAGAAAACAGGTTCATGCGTAGCATTACACTGCTCCCCCAAAGGACACCAGTGTGTCCGCTACTACATGACCTAGGTAGAAGGCCTTTGGCGGAGGTGGCCAAACTGCACCCTCTACTATAGTGGTGATGGAGTGGAAGTTTGCGCCTAACGCAACAAGCTCTATGTATGAACCTCGAGTACATTTGTAATAATACTAAACCACCTTGTTCGTCATTAATATTCCACTTTTCCAGTACACGCGGGTGTCCCAGAGACTCTTGCCTATGTGTTTACTAATAGTAACACCGCTTGCATAGTCTAAAATGGCTGCTTCGCAGAAATTCAGTCTGCGCATGCGTCGGTCATACCCATGTGATGTGACGCACTCGCAGATTTGGAGGGAAAGAGTCCGCTCATGCGCATTGTAGCTGACCGGCCCGCTTGTTCTAACCATGCTCTGCGCTTGCTGATGCAGCTTCGCATTGCTGTCTATTTTTGCACTAATCATTAAACGCTATAGATATTATACAGTAAGGGGTGCAGTGTAGGAAAACATGGTGTACAGTGTGTTCTGTTTTGCTGTGATATTAATTTGTTTTTACTTACTTTTCATGTACCACGTATACATTGACCTGGGTTTGGGAGTCCGACTCCATCTTGAATCTCGTTCCGACCCTGTCACATGATGAGGGAAAAACCCACACTGCGCAGAAGCGAATCTCAGCCAGCTGGCTCCTGAAGCAAGATGCGCATGGGAAACCTACCTAGATGTAGACATTCACCTTGAGAACTTGCAACTTTGTATCAATTGATGTAGTAAACCATTGTTTCTCTATATTCCTATGCCTGGGAACCTGTACACAGGAGGGCGGGTATTAAAAATTAATATTCATTGTGGGAATACAGAATTTGGGGAGGTAAAGGTGACCTAACCATTTCTCCTGACCAATCACAAGTTGAGACCCTAATTTTGCAACATTTGTGGGTGGTCTGGGAACCCCAGAAAAGTATAACTAGCCTAGTCAGTTAGGGAGAAATTGTCCGACTTGTCCGAGTAGCAGACCTGTCACTGACCCCACGACTCTATAGGTGATTGATGCAGAGAGCTGCGGAGCCCTCTGTCTGAATTTTCCACAAACTCCAAGGGGTGGAAATAGACTTAAGTGCTGGCGAAGCACTTTGGCTGGGGATCGAGAACCCAATCGGGGTTATTGGCAGATTCCTGGCAGTGAGGGGGTAACGCAGGCGTTGCTTCCAAAGCTGTGGGGGTTGGTCGTGCCCTTTGGTGAGCCAAGTCCTGACCCAGAACCTGAGGGGTATCCTGTCCTGGTTTTCCGTGAGCTGCAACCTGCTCACCTACTGGTATCCTAATTCCTTGAGGGTCCTTGTCCTCGTCCTTCCCGAAACTGACCCGTGGCCAGGGTTAGTCTTCATTCCTGCCTAGGTAAATATTACCTGTGGGTGTCCGTCATTCTATCCCTTTCCTTCGCTCTTAATAAAGCCTCTATGCACATGATTTTTTCTCTAAACTTTCCTCTGATGCATTTGCAAACTGTTTAATTAGTATGTTCCTATTTTTCCCCTTCCCTTAGGAGATATTTGAACAGTTTTCCTCGAATTATTAATGCGTGGTGAATTTTAGAAATTGCAATAAGACTTTAGCTAGACAGAATAGGAGTAGGGATGCATTACTCTTAGGCTATATAAATTCACTGATTTGTGTGGTTTGAACTTGTCGTCCCTAGTTTAAGTCTAAATTTTACAGCTTGTTCCTTGTTACCCTCACCCTTTAGAAACTCCGTTTTCCCCTAAATGGTGTTAGCCTTGTTGCATAGCTATTTCATCTTCTTGATATTGCTTACTGATGTCCTTATCAGCATCTGTCTCATAATTCTGTCTCTTTGAAATTACTTTATATAAAAACCCTTGAAATACCTAATACTTGCTCCATAAGTTGGGACTAAAACGTTTTAACTTTCCCCTCCGCCTGTTGTAATGGTGATAAAAATGTTTTAATGGTCTCCCCTACTGAGAGCTTCAACAGTGTGTTTTCCAATGGTCGTTTTATGTAAGCTGTAAAATATTGCCTGATGGTTTTTAAAGAAAAGGTATTTTTACAATCATGCTCAATTAATTTGTTGACTGGCATGGATATATTTTACAACTAATGTGTCTTTATACTTGGCTTTTATGACAATGTTGAATAAAGCAGGTTTGAAAAAATTGTAAATGTGGGGTACCGCTGAAATATAACAACCAGCTCATGGAATAATAGAATTCCTTTTCCCAATGGAAAACAGAAGAAAACTGATATCTTGGTTTATAAATCGCTTACACACGACTAAAGCAAAAATGAAGACACTTGTATAGAGCGGGCAGTCACAGAAAGTTTGGGTGGGGGGGGGGGGGGGGGGCGGGGCGGGGGAGCACAGAGTTTATAAAAACCCAAGACAAATACATGCAATTTAGTTATTTTCATACAACATCTTACCAGTAGGCATCTATCTCTAGTGCCAGGAGGGGACACTTACCAGCGCTCATTTAATGACTTCGCCCTTTCATTATAAAGAGGTGCACGACGCAATGGAAAGTGAATGATGCACCTGCACTAGCACAATGGCAGTGCAAAGTAGCAAGCATACAATTTTGAACAAGGCAAGAGCGGGCATTAGGAAACACCCCATGGCGGAAAAATGGACCGATATACTGCCAGCATTTGAACACCTCCAGCAAGACTCAGAGATTCAATTTAACTTGGGACTAGCAGTAAACTAAATAGTTTTCAACCATAAATCAACAGATCGCAGTGCAGCTAGTGTTTATTACCAGTGTCATACAAAAGAAATACACCCGCTATAGGAAGAGAATTTTAAGTTAAAGTTTAATGTTATAGCACTGTTTGCGTGTGGTGAGGCTGTACACATACATACATATACGAAAAAAAAAACTGATGTAGCCAGCTCCCCATAAAAAGAATTAAACAATTGCAGATTAAAGCATAACCAATGTGTTGATGTGTATGCTTGTTATTGTACAATGTTATTGCTTTTCCATCTATTTACAAGGAACTGCTCATGAAGAAAATGTAATAGATAAATAAAAACAAAAAAACACGCCCATTGCTCCCATAACTATACCAGTCTTTAGCTAACCAGAGGGACACCTACTGAACTACCTCGAGACACCGACCAATCAGGCTAGTTTCTTGATCACTTCCAGTGAACTCCAAAAGTGAACATCCCCACTGAACAGTCAAGTCAAAGTATCACATAAAAACAAAGATAATCAGTTTAACTGCTACTAATCGCAACCACCTTTGTTATTAAAGTGGGCCTCATCAACACTGCTCCTACGCCACAAAAAAAAAGACGAGAACAGGTCTGATTAGCCTGAATGATGTCTAGAATCTCAGTCTAACTGAAATATCCATCACAAACAACTCTGTAGTAATACTCTAACAAGTTGAAAATCATTCACAGAAACAAAATGAATAAAGAGTGGAGAAGGAGGTAGCAGCCTCATTCAGACTTCAGAATTCACCTTCACACAAATAAACACAGCTGCTCAGTGTACTACTGACAAAGTGGACAGTCTGTTACCAATGCCAAGATGCAATGCTAGCTTCTTACATAGTTCCTGAAAGAAAAGAAAAAAACTATTCGCCACATTTGGCTAGGAAAATTATAATTTAAGACTAACCAGTAGGTAGGAAAAATCAATTATCAAAAACAAATTATCAAAAACAGTCACAATACCATACAAAACAGGTTAGCTTTGGACCTGGACCAAATGCTGAATGGGCCAAGACACTAGTGCTGTGGGATCACATTTGGTATGATCCATACAATACAAGCAATAGAACTGAAAATACAGTGGGGTAAGATGGCCGCTACAGCGCTGTAGAGTGAAGTCGCACATCACTAGGGGCAAGATGGCCGCTACAGCGCTGTAGAGTGAAGTCGCACATCACTCTCTCTCCTGCCTAGAAACTGAGATGGCGGTAGTTGGAGGAAATACTGGAGGAGCATAATCAGAGCTCTTACCATACCCACCGAGATGTCGCAACGCAACAAGCAGGATAAAGAGAAGGAGAAGCCGCCGACCACAGCCGGGACGATTAAAGGTCCGGCAGTGCGCGACGACCCATGCTCAGGAGCAACACCAAAAGTACCAATTGGAAGCAAAAAACAGATGCCTGCTGCCAGTTTATCCACAAAGGCTCAACAAAGAAAAGCTGAGAGAACCGAAAAGAAGCCGGAGACAAGACTCTCCACAGCTGGTCTAGCCAAACCACAGAAAGAAATACCGCTGGACGTGGAGGCAAACAGATCACATCTGGTGCACCCCCCCCCCCAAAAAGATGCAACCATGAGGCAACCTACCTTGACAGAGTCCTTTGCCACTAAACGGCAGCAGTCATCGCCCAGCCGCGCTGATCGCGGAACCGGAGAAAGCCGTCCGAGGACGCAAGCATTACAGTTGCCGGGCAACCGGCAGAGACAACTGAAGACACCACGCATCTCGCGGGGAGCGCCGGCCTCAAAGGAAATGGGAGGTCTGTACCCACGGTGAGTGGGGAAACAACGGGGATGGCTGAGGAGTCTTTGGGGGCACTCAAAAGGCAGAATACACAAATGTTAGATGCCTTATTGTCAGTGGAAGCGGGGCTTAATACTGACATTAACCAAACTCAAAAAACCAAATGGGGAAGCTTGTTAAGCTTGTTAAGCTTAGACTCATAGCAGGAGCGGGCTGGGAGGCAACAGAGGGGGGTCGCCAGAGTTTTTTTCGGTTAATGAAGGGACAGACTACCGATATAAGTGAACATGAGGGGGAAAGCTCGACGGATGTTATTACTGGCTCAGACACCAGTAGATGCTCCAGGGACATAAATACGCAAAAGAGAAAGTGGGAGCAAGAAGAAACGGAGGAGGGTCTATGAGCAGTATGAACAAAAAGTTGTCATGGGACTATTCAGCCACCTCAGGGACTTACCAAGAAAGTGGTCAAGGAGAGGGGGCTAATGGCGGGCCAGCACTAACGACTACTCCCCAGAATGTAACAATGGAGATGATGTTTGTCACGCTTAAACAGATGCAGTCGCAGGCCAGGGTGGAAAGTCGGAGAGCAAGACGTGATACGAAAAAGATTCAGGCATCACTCAGAAAATTAAACAGAAAATATGAAGAGGTCGAGGAGAGGGTCACACAGGTGGAAGAGCGAACGGGGAGGATGGAAGACAAGGTAAATTCAAATAACTTTATTTCGAATCCACAAAGGAATCATGAAAGTATACACTGATATAAAATACATACATTATCATAAAAATCCACAATACATATTTGCCTATTTAGGATTTACAATACATTAAAAGTAACCTCAAATATTTTCCCACTCCGAGGTTGAGACAGTATCAGAGGAGTTCATATATAGTCATAGGAGTTCATGTTTAGTCTTTTGTTACATGTCCAGATGATTCCCATATATATATATAAAAGAACATAATACATTTTATGAGTCCTGCCATATGGGATATGGTATCGGAAGAGGAGTTAAACACGGGATTTTGGGGTCGAAATCGTGTAAGTCCCATGTGGATATTGGGCTGTCTCTTACTTGAGACGGCCAGGTTTTCAAGTAAGGGACAATATTTCTGTCTCTAAATCTCACAAGCACCAAATCCCCAGCAACATCTTTGGGAAGGGAACCCAACCAGGCCACCCTTCTGACACTCCTTATTGCTCCATATAAATTACGAGGCAGTGGCCTATTTTTTGACAGCCAGAATTTCGTTTTATTAGCTAAGACGTGTTGACTCAATTTTTCCAAGTGGGAGGGCAGGTACACCCGCAAGGATGCACACGTACGGGGCCGCTTCCGGTGGTAAATGAATAGAATTAGCTTTATTGTGGGCTACTTTCAGTGCGGTTAACTGGGGAAGAGAAACTTTAGCGGGGTATTTAGGTGTTTTTTGCCCTGCTGCACTAGGGGCAGTGGGTAGAGTTTGACGCCTTTTATCCTGCACAAGTGGTTTAGGGCCTAGGTGAGTAGGAGGTGACTTAGGGCCGTTAGGTGTGTCACTACTTTTGCCAGCCAACGAGTTTCACTTGATGGCTTTCTCTAATCCAGTGAGCCTATCCCCTAACATGGTAATTTTATCTAACAACGGAGCTATCATAGAGCTAACCAATTTCTCGATAAGGGGTAATATGTGCAAGAGGGGAGGAGATGATATGGCCTCTGGATACTCAACAATCGGTGGAATCATTAATGGTTTAACAGTGGAAGGGCTTGGGTGCGTTTTCTGGGATTTGGAATTGTTTCCACCTTGATTAACCCCGTTATACTTCCTTTTCAGAGATGGAACCTGGGGGGGGTTCACTACTTTTAGTGTTCGGGCTGCAGGTTTGGATAGAAGATATGGGGGAATCTAGGGGTGTAGCCTTGTCTGGAAGGGTGCTATCGTTTTTGGGCGGAGGGGGAGTTTCCAATGCAGCATAGTTGGATTTACATAAAAAGTTTAAGTCGTCGAGCAGGGATGACATTTGGCCAATACCTGCAACGCCAATTGAATGGTCCCCCTTGGAGGTCATGGTAATAAAGGGATATAAAAAGACGATAAAAAAGAAAGTCCACCAATATGGAGACAGATAGTTTATAGGGGGTCTTTACCTTCTTTGTAGTTGGCCTACAGTGCGACAGCCAAAGGGGGTGACCCGTCCCGTCCTTATCTGGCCTTTGAGGGTTGTAGAGGGCTTGCCCTTTGCCCGGGCTTCGTCCTGCGCGCGTCCCGCGGGATTAGGAGGGAGATTTAAGGACTGCAGGCGGGAGGGGGGCGGGAACGCCGAGGGAAGAGCAGCAGCTGGGGGGCAGAGAGCCTGCTGGTCCTCACAGTCCCTCGGTGTCTGCAGCACTCCAGGTCCTTGCCCCTAAGCACGCCCCACACAGAGTCACGAGCGCTAACAAAGCACAGGAGATCCCACGTCGTCCTTCCCTGGGACCAAAACACCTGTTAGCGGCAACCCAAAAGTCACACAAAACCACTTTAAGGCAGGCCCCTCAATTTAAACAGACAATAACCAAAACCGGAGCACAGTGGTGATCCTCCTACACCAATATTAACTGTCCAAAGGTCGCTAAACCACCAACTACCCGCGGCACTTTCCAGCCCCAATAGCAGTACCTGTAGGTCGCTTGCAGAATTGTCCCACACTGTACTGTACTGCCAAAATTAGAGGAGTTTCTGGCGTTTGCCAAAATTTCCCATTGAGTGAGTCCCCCGCTGGTATCGCCTTCTACTCACCAAACACATGCAAGAGAGTGCATACCGCTCCAATCTCCTGCCCCCACAGCGATATTGAGCTGTTGCTTCGGCGTTAATTCCCCTCAATTGCAATAGCCAGGTGCAGGTAAACCCAGCTGAAAGAGTTCCGTCTTCAGAGGCATTTTTCCATCCGAATAAACTTTTGCTAAATCTTTACAGCCAGCGTCGATCCCAGCATCAAGAGCTACATTCAAATTGCTCTCAGGCGCAGTAGCCTCAGGTGTGCTTGCGCAGCCGGCATGAATTCATCCACCGAAGCACCACTCCCCGCGTTAGATCCGCGGCTCCAATGCGGCGTTTCGAGCGGTCAGCGTACTCCACGATCTACTCCCGCTTCTACCGTATGCCTCTTCTCCACTTCTCCACTGGCATCCAAGTAAATCCTGCCCAAAAGCAAAGCAGCCGCAGGTCGGGCCGTTCTGCAGGCACACACGGCTTACAACTACAGGTGAGCCGAGTCGAGGAGCTCCTCACACTCATCTCAGGAGGCACTCACCTCTCACACCAGGAGACGAGGTAACGGACTGGCAGGTCTTTAAAAACGAGCAAGGTAAGATAGTGGAAGATCTCCAATGGAAGATTGAAGATTTTGAAAACCGTCAAAGGCGGAAAAATGTGAGACTCCTGGGTCTAGAAGAAGGGGTGGAGGGGCAAGATCCGAGAGGGTATGTCATCAAACTTTTGAAGGGGACCTTCCCGGAGTCCCAGTGGCAGTCGGAAGTCCAAAGAGCCCATAGATTTCCACTAACAATAAAGAAAAACCGAGGGAGTCAACAGAACGCATTACCTAGGGCAATGCTTGTGTTTCTAGGGAATTTCCTTGCAAGACAAGAGATCATGGATAGAGCCAGGCCAGACTCTAGGAAAACATATGATGGAGTTACATTCTTTGCCAGGCCCGACTTCTGTCACATTACAGTTAAGAGAAGATGGAAGCTAAGGCAACTGTTCTCCCCTTTCCAGAAACAAGGTGCAGAGGCATACTTACTGTATCCAGCAAGATTAAAGATAATCAATAAGGGGCAGACCAGGATGTTTTTTTCGGAAATCAAAGCAGGGGAATTTCTTGTAGAGCTTACTGAGCAGCATAGGGGGAGGGATAACAGAGGAAGAAGCCCACCTAAAACACCATAGGATACTTATATATAGATAGACTACCATTTCAAGATGACTGGATAAGATAGTAGGCAAGGGTAGGAGAGAGAGGCGACACTACAGCCTATAGAGGCTACACATAGGTCACAATTGACCTATTTGCCTGTAGTAAGGGGGGTGAGAACTCCGGGGGGGGGGAAGAAGAGAGAGTGGGGACAGGGGGGCCAGGGGGGGAGAAGGAAGCATGTTTGGCAAATACAGCACTTGAAGAGGAATTACACAGACACAAGGTTTTTGGGGAAAGAGCACTGTTTGCAGGGGGTGATGAAAAGACTGATTGGAATAACAGGAAGGAAAGGCATAATAATCTAAGATGGCAATAAGGATCGCCTCTATAAATATCTGTGGATTAAATGATGGGGGAAAAGACAGAAAGTGTCTGCTATGTTAAGAATGCTGAAATAGGACAAAGTATGTCTCCAGGAGACGCATATAGAGGGAAACAACAAATATCTGATAAAATGGGCTTTGAGGTACTAGCCTATACCAGACAAGAAACTAAGACGAGGGGGGTGGCCATATTAGCCAAACAAGCATTTACAATGCAATGGTTTCGCCTTTGTTAAAGTTAGAGCTATTGGCATTGCTCTTGACATTTTTATTTATGTTTTTTTAACATAAATAAATGGCATTGTCATTTACAATGCCACTAGCTTTATCTCTCGCAAATGACACACAGAGCCCCCCACACACACACAGCCACACAAAGCTCCCCACACACACAGCCGCACAAAGCTCCCCACACACACAGCCGCACAAAGCTCCCCACACACACAGCCGCACAAAGCTCCCCACACACACAGCCACACAAAGCTCCCCACACACAGCCACATAAAGCTCCCCACACACACAGCCACACAAAGCTCCCCACACACACAGCCACACAAAGCTCCCCACACACACAGCCACACAAAGCTCCCCACACACACAGCCACATAAAGCTCCCCACACACACAGCCACACAAAGCTCCCCACACACACAGCCGCACAAAGCTCACACTGTGGGCAGCATCTCCAGAAATCACAGAAACATTTGTAATGACCGGTAAATAAGCCGGCCCTACCAAAAGAAGCAGCATATAGACATGTACACACGCATACATACAGAAAGACAACTTGCCCAACTTAATGGTGCATTTAATACACTGCTCCGCCACTCCCAAAAAATATTTAACGTTTGTCAATTCTGCCTACACTACAAGGGAGACTCGCCCTTTCACCTTCTTTGATCTGTAAATTAATGATCACCTATTTGGGTACAAGTAACAGCTGACATTTGCAGCGTTTTGGAAACGCCTGAAGGGAGGTAAAAACAGTGTAGAGAAAACCCAAGATATTTGTAAAGATGGCAATTCTGTGCCTGCCCATGGAAAGCACAAACTACTTCCTTGGGAGCAAGGGTATGTTCGTTTCAAGGAAGAAATGCCACTCAGAACACCAAGAACCCATGCCCGGGTGTCATTTGGCGGCCTGATGCATCCTGGGAGCTGTAGTCATCCACCTAGACAACGGATTGTTGCAAGGTAGCAGATGCCGGTTGGTCGGGTATCGGAACAGGCAAGGCATCCAGTAACAATTTATTGTGATTCCGATCTCTCTTTCGATACCCACGCCACGACCGTAGCAGGTAAATGCTTCGGCATCATAAAGTCCCTGAGAAAGTTCTTTGACTTCCTCCCGCTCGACTCCAGAAAGACCATCGCGGTAGCCCTCATCCTCTCTCGAGTGGACTACTGTAACGGCCTCCTGGCAGGGACCAAAAAGTCCACCCGGTTGAAACTTCAAAGCGTCCTGCACACTGCTGCGCGCCTTGTCCTTAAACTCCCACGCAAATCCTCAATCTCCTCTGCTCTGAAAGCCTTACATTGGCTCCCCTTGCATAAAAGAATACTTTTTAAAATTCTCATTGTAGCTTTCCGAGCCTTCAACAAATCCGGTCCTGCATATCTGTCAAGCCGCTTTCCCCACTACACACCAGGCCGCTCCCTTAGATCCTCGCAAGAAAACCTCATGACCCCCTCCAAATTCAATCTGAAGTCCAAAGGCGGTAAAACACTTAGTACCCTGGCTATCAGAGCCTGGAACAGCATGCCAAGGCATCTCAGACTTCAGACGCTTGAAAAGCCGTTTAGGAAACACCTCAAAACGTGGATTTTTAATCTCTCTGATGACTGGACTAAAGCAGCCATCTAGCCCCCCACTACCTTCCTTGTGACTTGGTCTTTTGGTTTGTCAGCGCCATGATGCTCCCTCCGGAGCGAACGTTCGCGCTCTATAAATACCCATCCAAATATCCAAATTAGTGAAACTGGTACCCCCAAAAAAATAGGGCCCGATTCACAGAATGAACTTAAGACTCAATCCTAAACTTACTACTATTTTGGCATTCACAGAATGAATTTACTACTTTTGGTATTCACAGAAGTTAGGATTTTGTCTTAAGTCTGTCTTAAGTCTGTCTTAAGTCTGTCTCAAGACAAACTTAAGACAAAATCCTAACTTCTGTGAATACCAAAAGTAGTAAATTCATTCTGTGAATGCCAAAATAGTAGTAAGTTTAGGATTGAGTCTTAAGTTCATTCTGTGAATCGGGCCCATTGTGTGCATCTTACACTACACCCTGACGTCCATAATGATTCATTCAAATCAAACCGTTTTTTATACAGCAACTACCCCCCCGCCCCCCAAGAGCCGAATTATTTTGTTTGTTAGAAGCCCCTTGCACCCCCGGAAATCTTCTCACCCCTACAAAAACGAACCTCTGAAGGTAAGGAGTATTACAGCTTCTGAGCAGAGCGTACAAAACAGGTCTCTGAAAGAGTCATTTATCCTGCTTCACCTGGAGGCATCTCGACGCGTGGGAAGGGGGCGGGGCACACGAGCACTGCACGCCGTCTGAAGGGACTTTCTTTAATGGTTGCTTATTACTCTGCGCAGCACACATGCGCCCGCAACAATTAGTGAAACTGGTACCCCCAAAAAAATAGTGGGAGTAAAAGATCTTGGAGCAGGGGCGTAGCTTCCTTTGGTGCAGCAGGTGCAGTGGCACCGGGGCCCTGCCCAGAGCGGGCACTTAACCCTGTTTTTTACTGTATTTTATAATTCAAACAGCAGCCGGGGGGCATTATTTTCCTTGCCTTGGGGTCCATGACACACTGGCTCGGCTACTGGGTGGAGTCTACCCTTTTACATTAGGTGGGCACGCGCTCTTCGTTTTGTTCACTGGTGGAGGATTCTTTTTCCCACACAGTTGCACTTTTCACCAGACACCTGTCCGTGGTTAACGTTTAACAACATATACAGCTTGCTTCTTTATTTCACGTGCCAGAACATGCTTATGGCTCCGTGGCACTATGAACAACGGTTATGACTACTGCCCAAATCACTGAGCCTATCCCTGGTGAGGATGAAAGGCTGAGCTGAGCTCACCATGGCTAATATCTGTGACCTGCCACTCGGCAGCCGGCACGCCAACCCACCGCGCTGCCTCATTTCTCTAGTCGGTCAATACTGGGTTCTCCAAAGATCACAGGTCACCTGTAGCGTCGCTTTTGTTCCGTTTGTCTAATACGGGGCATCCCTGGGGGAAAAATGGGAAGGACAATTTACCACTGGTTTCAGCTGCAGCATCTATATGTACATTTGACCATATATGCCTGTGCTGCTCGAATTAAAACCCCGACAGACACCACCATGTGCCACAAACAAACTCCAGGGTACGACTGGGACTCCTCCATAGTAGTCGAGGGCTTGCCCCCAATCACCCTAAAGCCAGGAAGCAACTGGGTCCTATGGAATCCATATGTAACTGGTCGACTAGAAGTTCTTTTTGCAGTTTTTATGTAGCGCAAACTCGACTAGAAGGTATTGTAGCTCTTTATATGAGCACTAGTTACGTTACAAAAAAGATACACATATATAGGGATGGGGCGATTAAGTGATTTGCCCAGGATCACAGGATGTGGAGCCGACGCCGAGACTCGAACTTGGTTTCCCAGGTCCAAAGTGGCAGCTCTGGCCGTTATGCCACATCCTCCTGTTTCCAACCGCAAAGGGCACCCGAGATATCAAGCATTGGAATGTCCGCATTTCCTGTGGTGGTCTGATTCTAGGGGGCTTGGAAGACAACGCCGAGTACCACTACACCAGAAGGCACCAATTCAGGTATTCAAGACGTGCCTCTATCACTACCCACGACTGCCCCTCGTCTGCCAAAAGCGCCTAGAGGCGGACCAAGGCTAGTGGTTCATGAATCAATTTAATTCCACGACCATACGGATTCCACGACCATACGGTTCGACGTGGCAACGCATTAAAGCTCTCTTTTAGCTGGTCGTGCGCAAGTTGGTCTGGAAATGCACTGTTCAAATTTTGATTTTTTTCCACGATTTAAGGGACCTTGCAACGCTCCAGCAGGTGCATTAACCCACCAAGCCGCCGAGTTTGTTCTGTTGGTATGAAAGGAGTGGTCGGCCAGCTTTTGCACATTTCCACATAAAACGTATCACCCCCTGCACCCAGCGACTGCTTCCTTACCTACATTTATTTAGTATCCCAAAGCGCCCAAAAGGTGCAGTCACAACGCATGTGGGCGCTTTACATAAACTACATACATCAACGAATAAACATGCGAATCTCTATAGTGACTGGGTCAACGCATTGGGCCAAGTAGTTGCTTTATTGGCCCGACACAAGCTGTCTGGAAAGTTGATGCCGCTACAATCTCAGTTTCAAAAGACGCCTTCACGACGCTAGGTTTGTATCCAAATACGTGCGCGTGTTTTTCTGTGCCTTCAGCTGTTGGCCCAAAGGGTATATTAGACCGTACTGGAATAAAAGGTACCCACCAGCTGTGTACAGCAAACCTCATTTTTTTACCCCAAATGTGCCTTTGAAAGTACCTTGTGACTTTGCTCTTGAACATAAGCGCCTGCAGTGTTTCAAGGCGCACCCAAGCTGACGTACGAGACGTTTTGGCACTGAAGACAGAATGACTTACATTTTTCAAACTTTGCAACAATCACAGTAAAGCACTGTGATGTACCGGAGTGCGACAGGTGCACTGCACTTCTATTGAGTGTCTTGTGACAGGTGCCCAGAATTCTCTGTAAAGTACATTGCGGATGCGGGAGGGTCATTCAGTGAGGGTGAAAAGAGACCATGATAGAGGGGGCGGAGGGCTAAGGGCACCCAAGACACCTGCTGGGAAGAGAGACACCCAATCAGGAAAATGCAGCAAAGCGGGTTAGGTGCAAGGTGAATAGGGGTGAGGGGGGCATTATATCACATTCATGAGAAGGGGCGAGGGCGCCCCTTTACTTGTGCAGCAGTGGCACCGGGGCCCGGGGGGGGGGGGGCCTTGAGAGGGCCCCGCTTCACTCCAGCTGGGGGAGGCGGGACATTTCATGTCCTTGCACCCTTGCTGGATGGGTAGGGGACGGCTGATGGGTGAGCCCGGGTCAGAAATAGAAATTAATCTATACTGCGAGAGCGAACGGTCAACGGGGAGAGGCATTTAAAGAAGCAAGTTGTTGGGTGAAAGGGACGGGCAGTTCAAAGAGAGAGCACGGCCCAACGAGGGAAGAAGGTGCTGTGACGGGAAAAAGGGGGAGCCACCGGGACTGGCAAGAATGGGGTATAGAAAGGCGAGCAGAGACTTGTAAGAGGGGGCGCTGATATAGAGGAAGGAGGGTAGGGACTGGTATTGGAGAGGGCGCAGGCGGCTGAAAAGATAAGCAGATCATAGTGAGGGGGAGGGAGGCGAATGAGTATGAGAGAGAGGGGACGAGTGCGCGGAGAGAGGACAGGCTGCCGAAAGCAAAGCGCGACCCAGCTAGAGGAGCAGGAGACAGATGGGCGAAAAAAGAGAGAGAGGGGACCAACGAGGGAGAGGGGACCAGCTGAAGATGAAGAGAGGAGGGACAAACGATGGTCGGAGATTAAGGACCGATGTGAAGTAGTGCAGGCACTGGTGAGCGCGAGGGAGCGGGGACAGACGGACAAAACGGACAGGAGGGTCGAATTTGGGGGTAGGACGGCGAGAGCAGACTGGCGAATGGAGAACTACAAGCAGAGATGGGAGGGAGGCCCAATGATGAAAAGCGGAGCCCGGACTAGGGGGAGAGGCGGGTGAAACGGTAAGCAGAGGACCAGTGAGTGGAGCGGGGACGGCCTGCTGAAAGAAGGGCAGGAGGCAGCGTGGGAGCGGGGACAAACGGGTGAAATGCAGAGCGGATATCAACGAGGGAGAGGCAGGACAGAGGGATGCTAGTGAAAGCAGGGGGTCGGGGCGTCGAATGGCGAATGGATACAAAATACCAGCGCGGGGAGAGTGGCGGACGGTTCACGGGAGCTAGTGAGCAGGACAGGATGGGGTGAAGAGGAGAGCGGGGAGAGTAGATAGGCGGATGAAAGGGGGAGCGAAAAGGGAACACGCATTAGAGAGTAGACTGACTGGGGACAGACTGGTTAAGAGATCAGGGGCTAGTGAGGGACAGGCGGGAGGCAGAGCGGGGGTGTGTGAGCGGAGAGTGGTCGGGTGGTGAAAGGAGAGGACGAAGTAGCAGAGCAGTTGATTGAAAGATCACGGACTAATAAGAGGTAGAGGCATCTCGACGCGTGGGAAGGAGGCGGGGCAGTCGAGCACCGCACGCCGAAACAGTTGCATTCTCCTCCAAATGCACACGCCCTCCCTTCTTCACCTGCTGTTTGTCCGCCAGTACCTCCTCGGCTCGCTCCTCCACCTCCTGCAGGAAACGCAACACAAGGTCGGGTTCCCTTGCTTGAGCCAGCGCCATCCTACCTGGAGCTTTTGAGCTTCAGATGTGAAATCTGTGACAAGCCCAATCACCTGTCAAGAGAAGCCGACAACAAACCGGACTGCTCCCAGGAGGAGGCGGCGGGGGCGCTTGCGGTGTCCTTCACGTTTCACACAAACTAAGCACCGCTTTACGGGGAGGGGGGACGGCGGGAGGGGGGACACGGAGGAACACACGGAGAGCGGGAGGGGGGAGAGCGGGAGGGGGGAGAGCGGGAGGGGGGACGGCGGGAGGAGTTCCCTCCGACCCGAGTTAAAAAATGAACACAGGGGGGGGGGGCGGGAGAGGACGAGGGGGGCGGGCGGGAGAGGACGAGGGGGGCGGGAAAGGACACGGACGTCGGGAGGGAGGCGGGAAACGTGGGGACAGCGGGAGGAGGGACACAAGGCAGGACAGCAGCAAGCACGGCCCGGCCGGACCAGACTCGGGGGCGTTCCCGGCGTCGCGTGACGTCGCCAAAGCCAAAGAATCTCGGGAACGCCCCCGTCTGGTCCGGCATTGATGGACAGGCCCCTCGTCCAATGGCTAGGCTCCATTTATGGAGCTAGCAAATGGGACGGGGGGGCGTGTTCCAGAGTGCTTACTGTACTCAATAGATTTCTCTGGAGGAGGAGCCTAACGGCTCCGCCCCCCAGCGAAACCTAAAAAGGGGCCTTCAAGGCAAAGAAGAAAAAAAGGAGGATCAGTGGGGGAGATGGGTTATGATTGAGGGAGAAACAACGGCAGGATGTTGTACTATTGTTTCGGTATATGGCTCCACTGATGACGACCCCGAGGTCTTTGAATTTTTAGATCACGAGTTATCGTTGTGGCCCGAACCGATCATTTGTTGCGGGGATTTTAATGTTAATGGTTTAATGGGATTGGGCTCAGGTTTGACGGGAAGGGGGATATATGGGGGGAGGAAGAGGAAAGTTTGTAAAGCGGTATGTAATCTTGCGTATCACAATGCTTTAGTTGATGTTTGGGCTCAGAAACACCACAAGGGACGGGGAGCACTTATTCGGCACCACAGATTGGTGGCTAGATTAGACTATTTTTGGATATCCAATTCTTTGGTCGGTGATAGTCAACTGGAGAGGCTCCCTAGGATATTATCTGACCACAATCCGCTTCTGTTAACTCTCCCGCAGGACACTGGGGGGGAAAGAAAGTCCTACAACTGGACTTTTGAAAGAGGGCTCCTTAAAGGACGAAAATTATGTGAAGAGAATGAGAATTTGGATTAGTCAATTTTGGGAGATTAACAGAGGTTCAACCTCAGCTGGCATGGTCTGGGATGCCTTTAAGGCTGGCGTTAGGGGGGAAACCCTCTGCTACACGCTACAAAGGACTAAGAAGGAGAAAGAGGAAATGGATAAAAAAAATAAGGGATTTAACGGACTTGGAAGATCGCCTAATACTAGCCATCACTAAGCAAGACCTATTGGAAGATATACTGCTAAATATAGAGCTGAATAAAGCAGATGCAAGTGAAAGTATAGTTAGGAGAACTGTAGCTAACTACTTAGCTAAAAGGGAGAAAAGCTAGGAGTATAATGAGAGAATTGGACACCTCCTTGCGATTCGGACTAGGCAGAACTTAGCTGCAGGGGAAATAAAGGAAATAAAGAACGAGGCAGGAGTAGTAGTAAATAAGGTAGCAGATATACAGGAGGTGTTTAGGAAGTTTTACACCAAACTTTATGCACGGACTCTAAATAATACAGAACTGGAGATCACAGAATGTTTGAAAGATATAATACATGTAGAGCTACAAGATGAGGAGAAGGGGAAACTAGATCTCATTTACAGCACAAGAAGTACAGGGAGCGGTGAACAACCTCCCCGTCGGGAAAGCTACAGGCCCAGATCAAATCCCAGCAGAGTTCTATAAAATCTTTTGGGATATACTGGGGAAGGATATGCATGAAACTCTTATTCAGGCACAGACAGGAAAATCAATTCCACTTTCCTGGGGAGGGGCTGATATAATTGTGATATTAAAGAAAAATAAACCCCCGCTAGAACCTGGATCTTACCGCCCGATAACGCTTATGAACGCGGATGCCAAAATTTATTCTAAAACACTTGCACAAAGATTAAGTAAGATTATAGAGCACTTGGTCAGTACATCACAGCACGGGTTTATCCCAGGGAAGGGGACCACACAGCATACGAGGCAGATGAACACTATTCTAGATGCCATGGGAGTTGCAGGGGACCCTGTCGCAGGGGTGTGGAATTTAATGAAATATGTCCTTGTCCATGGGACAAGTAGCTTCATAAATCTACTTGTCCTGTAACAAAATCCACTTGTCCCTTTGGTGCCACGTAGTGTGCCGTAAAATAATGGCAGGAATCTCATTATAGAAGAGCTCTGATAATAGCCTCTCTGGTTAACGTCAGGCTAATACTATAGAAGGATTTGACTTTTGAGGTTTTTCACCAGCTCTTCTCTAATCTTTTCCCATACTGAGAAAGGTTGGAAATTTACCACTGGCAACAGCAGAAGTAAAGTTTCTTCCAGGGCTGGGAAAAATGGGGTTGGAGAAAAAGTGAACTTGTGAACACTCAATAGATTACCACTGGGGCACATTCATCTTTGCTCATGCTAAAATGCAATTCACAAATATTTTCTAGGATTACGGTTTCCTGGCCTACTTACGGTAATTCATGTGAATTCATGAAAAACGTAAATCTGCATTAATATAAGGACATATATCATGGGTGCACTTTTGTTACTTTCTTTAACGTTTGAGCCCCTAATTCAATCTGAGTTAACCAAGACCTTTTGTTTTTATTAAAATGCTTTCTCTTCCTATCTATCAGCTGGCTTCATTCTGTGTGACAGCATTTTGCTCTTTTACAAAGTAGTTTTGTTCAGTGCTAGGAATTTCTATGGCAATGTGGCCTTTATGAGCACAAATACTGGCTGTCTAGTAAGAACGCGCTGGCAAACAGCACCACGCCTACCTGACAATCCCCAGGTAGAGAAAGGAGCATAGAGCAGGCCAAGTGAGTAACCAGAAAATTAAAATATTCCCCACTTTGATCCAAAGCTCTTATGCCACCAAGCAAGCGAATAAAATCATTGGAATCCTCTCTAGAATTGCTTTGCCTCTTCCATATAAGCATCTATCCATTCATCCTTTCACCCACTGATATCTAGCATTTCACCTTTACATTGTCATCCATTCATCTATTACCCTTTCACCAATATGTTCGTCCATCTGTTGATTCGTCAGTCCATCCGGTCATCCATATCCAAACCTACCATCCATCTCCAACCTTACCATTCCAGCCATCCGTCCATCCTTTCGCTCATCCATCTATCCACCATCCCTTTCACTTTTCCATTCATCCTTTTACTCATCCATCCACCCTTCCACTAATCCATCCTTCCACTCATCCATCCATTTATCCTTTACACTTATCCATCCTTTCGCTCCCTAATCCATACACTATGCAACCCATCCATCCATCCATCCACCTTTTCCTTCTTTATAACATCCTTTGTCCATCCACCATCCCCGTCACTCAACCATCCCTGTCACTCATTCATCCATCCATTTAGCCAGCCACACTTGCACTCACTCATCTTTTCACCCGCACATCTACCCATCCACCCTTTCACTCACACCCACCCTTTCACATTAATTATGAGCCTTTGTCTATCGAGCTGCAGACAGAAGAGGCCCATCAAGAGCTCCATCTCTACAGTAGCTGCTAAAGTGGGGCGTTCACTAAGCCACTGTTCAAACCTATCCTTCCATCTCCAAACCTATCGATCAAACTCGTCCATCCTGCCTGCCTTTCACTCATCCATCCTTTTGCTCATCTATCCATCCTTTCACCCCACACAGCCTCCTTTTCACTCATATTAATCCACCCTTTCACTCATCCCTCCATCCATCCTTTCACTCATCCATCCATCCTTCTTTTCACTCCATCCATCCATCCTCCTTTTCACTTGTATATCCTTCCACCCTTTCACTTCCTCCATTTGTTTTCTCTCATCCATCCACCCTTTCGCCTCATCCATCTTCTGTTTCGCTCATATATCCATCCACCCTTTCATTTATTTCCCTCCATCCACCTTTACACTCAACTATCCACCCATCCATCCATCAACCCTTCCACCCAGCCACCCAACCAGCCACCTACCCACCCACTATGTCATCCACCCATCCATCCATCCATCCACCCACCCAGCCATCCATTCATCTACTCTCTCACCCATTAATCCACCGATTCATTCAGCCATCCACTTTCGCCCCATCCATCCCTTCATTCACCCTTGCACTTATCCATTCATTCTTTCATGCATTCATCATTTCACTCATTCATCCATGCATCTATCCATCCACCCTTTTACTCCACCCATTCATCCATGCACCTATCGATCCAGCCTTTCACTCATTCATCCATGCATCTATCCATCCACCCTTTCAATCATTAATTTATGTATCTATCATCCCCTCTTTCACTTATTCACCCATGCATCTATACATCCACCCTCTCACTGATTCATCCATGCATCTATCCATCCACCCTTTCACTCATTCATCCATGCATCTATTCATTCACCCTATCACTCTCTCACCCTGTCACCCACCCCTTTTAAATCCATTATGGGCTTTTGTGTGCGGACCTGCAGACTGAAGAGGCCCATGAAGAACTCCACAGCTGCTGTAGTTGCTACGGCAGTGTGTTCAAAATGCCCCTGGGGCATGCACAAAGTGAGATGAGGGCCTAGTGCAAGGATAGAAATGGGGGTGGCCTTAGGCCTGCATGAAAGCCTCATGGAGAAATGTATGAGCTTCAATGTAAGCCCTGGATGACGTAAGATATGAGAGGCCATGGGGAGCGAGTAAGGGCTGTCAGAGGGCGGTGGAGGGTGGTGGGGTGGGATTAGCAGGTTTAGGCACCAGGTGAAACATAAGGTGTACAGGAAAAGCAAAATTGGAGATGTACAGGAAAGGCAAAATGCAATGAAGGGGGTGCACGAGCTGCATGGGAAGGGAAAGCAGAGTGAGTTGAAGATGTACAGGGATCTTGGCGCTGTATGCGGCCCAAGAGTGGAGCAGAGATTAAAAGGCAGGGGTCATACAGTTCAGGTCAGAGCAAGGGGCCAAGAGGCAGATAAAAGCAGCCTCTTACATGCCAGTGCTACGAGTGTTCTGGAGCTGCAGAAGCACGATGTTTTTGGCGCTGGCTGCAACTTTGAGTTCTGCTTTATCATGTTGTTGTTCTGTGCTGGGGAAATTAAAGTGCAGGCCCCAGCTTTTGCATTGACCCTTACACTGCCATTAAACTGCTCAGAGCTACTTAACATGGCTGTGACCAACAGGGTTGAACAGCATTGTATCGGATTACAGATAAGACTGTCTACTTGTCCTTTGGACAAAATACAAAATAAAACCTCTTGCCCTCCTTAGAAATCTTGATGTCTCGGGCGTCGGGAGATGGGAATTCCCCACCCCTGCTGTCGCGGCCGTATTTCTGGACGCGGAGAACGCCTTCGACAGGGTCTCCTGGAAATACCTATGGGAAGTAATGAATTGGTTTGGGGTGGGAAAAGGATATATTAAGGCAATCCAGGCACTGTACACAGAACCTACTGCTAGAATAAGAATCAACAAAGTATATACTGGCCCAGTGCAGATAAAGCGTGGCACAAGGCAGGGATGCCCTGCATCCCCGCTGCTCTTCGCCCTGTATATCGATCCTATTTTGCGCAGACTGGAAAATAATTGTATGATCTTTCCAATTAGGCTACATGGTATTAGCTATAAAGTATTCGCATACGCGGATGATGTGGCCATCATCACAAATAATCCAGATATAGCGCTCCCAGAGATAGAGAGGGAAGCAGCAAGCTTTGGAGTAATCTCAGGATACCGAATTAATAGAGAGAAAACTCAAATAGTACAGAATAGCTGCATGACATATCAAGACAACAGAGTTGTTGATGAAGCAACATATTTAGGAATAGAAGTCACTGCAGATTTAGAGAGCCTGGTAGAGATTAATATGAGACCACTAGTAACTAAAGTAAAGGAAAATACAGAAAGGATACACAAACTACATCTGACTTTGATGGGTCGTATAAACGTGATCAAAATGACTACCTTCCCAAAATTCTTGTACTTGTTTAGAGCTATCCCACTCCTCTTTGATCATCTTTGGTTTAACAAAATAGAAGCAATACTAAACAAATTTATTTGGGCACATGGTAAGACCAGGAGAGCATATTGACACCTTACACTACCAAGGGAAAAGGGGGGTTGGGCAGCACCTGATTTTCGGTTTTACTATTGGGCCGTAGCCATGCAGTATTTCCAGGGACTAATTGGGAGTGGCGGCACAGAGCAAGGAGATGATACACAGGGATTCACCAACGTTTATACTGCACTATTGGGAGGCGGGGCTGAAAACGGATTTCTGAACACAATTGACTTCAGTTATTTTAAACATACCAGGTTCAAAACTTTAAAAGCTGCTTACAGCATCTGGAAGGTGATCCAAAAGAAAATAGGCTTAGGAAGACACAAAAGCTATACACGGCTGTACACGAATAGATCTCTACCTGGAGATATCTTTAGGGACATGGTGATGAGGGACTGGGACAATAAAGGGATCAAGAAGATTGGGAACCTTATGAACCAACAGGGGGGAATCCTACAGTTCCATGAGATCCAAAGTAAATACACGGTAACAAACAATAGCTTTTTTAAATATCTGCAGATCAGAAGTTATCTGTCAAATAAACAGGGAGGAGCATTGGGTTTTGGTACTTGTCGTATAATGGACTATATAGAGGGCAGCACTCACTGTACAATCCGATATTTATACGCAGAACTGTGTACATACAAATCCAACGACAGGTAGAAATATGTCAGGAAGTGGGCGGAAAAAGTGGGTTTACAGCCAGGATTCCAGCTGTCCCTAGATCTAGGTGGAACGGTTTTATGTTCTGCCAACTTACAGTCACAGCACTATAAGACCCTGTACTCGCTCTATCATACCCCAGCTAGAATTGCACAATAGGGAGGCAACACAGGAATAACAGGTCCACGATGTGATTCAGCGAATGCAGACATTATTCACATGTTTTCGCAATGCCCACAATTGTATTCTCTAAAAAAAGAGATTGAGAAATGTATTGATGTATCGCTGGGACTCAAAATTAAGCTTTCAGATGACTTATTACTGTTGGGGGTATCGGTAGGAACAGAGGATGCTCCTTTGGAGTTTATGTTTACGGTGACCGCAGTTTATCGTATTTGCATAGCAACATCATGGCTTGATAGGGTCCCACCAACCTTTCAAACGTGGATTGCTCGGTTATTGTCAACTTATAACTTAGAAAAAGCAATATATGATAGAAAGGGAAAAAGAGGTAGATCTCTGGGTAGGAAGATTTGGTACCCAGTGGCAAACTGGAAAAACGGACTGATAAACCGGGAAGGGATGTCTGTTGCCAGGGCCTATACAGCTGATGACACGGGTTGAAAAGTACGCAAATTGTTTATCTTATTATTGTTTTAATCCTTTGTTGTATCAGGAATTCATTTATAATTACCTGCAAATAATGGTATCAGTATTGTAATGATTTAAACTGTATAGGTGTGCTGTAACATTTATTGGTTTATTACTTGCGAAAAATGTTATAAACATTTCTTACAAAAAAAAAAAAAAAAGAACTGAAAATACAGCTCAGGGCTCAGCAGATCCATACATATCCTTTCAGGTCACAAACGCGATACATCAACTATGCCTCTGAAGCAGAACATAATAAGCACTTAATTCCATACGTCCACAAGAAAGCTTTAAAAAACGATTGCAAAGAACAACCCACCACAGGCCCTGGATGAAAGGCAGAAATATGCAACCACAATAGGATTAACTTTCAACAAGCTAATCCTTCCAAAGCAAAAACTCTCACTCCTAGAGTAAGCTAATAAACAGATGGTCTAAATTAGCCATGCTAAATAGATACTGCTAAAGCAAGTGGAGACAGCAAACAACATCAACTGGAGGCAAGAACCATAGCAGATAGCAGAGAAATAAAGCAGAGAGGTATATTTTATTAAACAGTCCTGATGTTCCAACAAATCTAGAGATCTTCCAGAACAGCCACTCCTGCCAGGTCGCTGCTTATGCAAGGATTGGCACTTTCAACGTCCTAGACACTGGACCTAATGCAAATTGCCCTAAACAACCAAAATCGCTGGGTTTTATTTGGCTGTATTTTTTAATTAATACAGTGTCTGGGACACACTAATATGATTAAACCTCATTTCCCATTAAATATTAAACATTAAAAATGTATTAACTGACAATTCTGTATCGAGATACTTCAATAGGTTTACGTTTCATTTATACCTATCCAGGAAACTGGCTCACCCTTATTGGACTAAGTTGTTTAGTACTGATTGGCCCACCAAGGAGTTTATTGGAGTAATGACGTCCAGGCAGCAGGACTTGGTGAACATGTGCATGTTTCACAAAGGTACTCTGCATATGTCTGGGAGTGGGAACCCTGTGCACAGTGCAGCTGTTGCCAACATGCTTTTGGGGGAAATGTGCCTTTACCCCATCTCCCACTGAACAAACACTGCCGAAGGTCCTACAACTATTTTAACGCTGTATATTGCTAAGTACCAAGGATTGGCAGCCTGGCAAAGGGCAATTTATTTAAGTATGTGAATGCATGAAAGATTTAAAGATAAGTAAACTTTGATATTCTTTCAACGCATCCACAAACTGTTAGTCTGGTAGGCCAATGCCCTCCAAATGCCCAAATGCAGATTACCAGTAGGATTATTCTGAAGAAACAATCTTGTTCGAAATATCGCTAAAATCAGTACACTTGTATCACATGCTGGCTCAGCTCAATGAATTACCCACCTCACCCGTCACCAAAAAACTCACCTTTAAGTAACCGATCCTGTTCTTCCTTCTCTTTTTTAGCCTGAATTGCAAGAAGCCGTCGATTCTTAACAGCACTGATCATATCTTCAGTATCTATAAATAACTGCTGTTCTGTCTTGAACTCATTCTTTACTACTTTTTCATCTGGCTCCTTTTTCTTGGCCTCAGATCTAACTCCTTTCTCTTCCGCCTCTATTTTGTTTACCTCCATCTTCACTACCTTCTCCACCTCCTTGACTTCAGTGTTCATTTCTTGCTCTTCCCCTTCCTTTGCTTCTGCTTTTCTCCCTTTGTCTTCTGGTGCTTTCTTCTGAACTTCAGCTGTCACACCTTTTTCCTCCTCTTCCTTTTCTACTTTGGTTACCTCACCATTGGTCTCCTTCACATTGTCCTTGCTTTTGGCTTCCCTTCGCTTCAGCCGCTCTGCCCGCTTTTTTTCTTTCTCTTCCTTCACTAAGGCCATACGCTCTTTCCAGAGCTCAGCAGAGTGCTGCTGCTTAGCATCTACATGGTCTTGCACAGAATAAGTCATTAAGATGCGGTGACACAAAGCAGCCATGATATGCAACTTTTCCTCAACAGTAAGTTCAAAGAACTCTGAGGTCTCCAACTTGTCAAGAAACTCATCTTCCACTTCGTTGTCTTCAAATCCAGCAGAGTCCTTACTTTCCTCAGCATTATCCCCCGGGGAAGAACCATCACTCTCTTCTAATACATCAGACTTGCGAAGACAGAGTCGAACAAGTTCAGAAACTGAATGGAGTGTAAGAGGTATTTCAGACACTTTCATTCCCAACTCTGCATAATCCTCAGCAATTTCATCCTGCAGCAACGTCTGAAGCAGTATCAACAGCACACGATTCAAGTAAAGAAAGCCACCTTTCTCCGCAGTCAAAGCTTCCATTAGGGAGACTGAGGTGACTGGATACTGACCATCTGGCATTAGTAACCCAGAATAGCAGCTGAGAAACTCCACTACCATAGCCACATCTCCAAAAAGCGTGTTGGGCAGCCCCTCAGGGGTATCCACAAGCTTGAACATTGGTAGGCTCTTGCCAGACAGCTCCTGGTCCTCATACCTGCGCTGCTTTTCTAGCTTCTCCTGCATCTCCTTCTCTTTACGCTCCTTAACCTTCTCCCGCATTTTTTCTTTTAATTGATTGCGCTTTTCCTGGAGGTATTCCTTCCGCTGATCCTCAGTCATGGAAGCCAATTTCTTTTTGTATTCTATCTGCTCATATTTCTTCTGCACCAAGATCTTCAGATCTTCTGGGAGGCGGGCACGGTCATCACTGGAAAGTAGCCGCACTGCCTTGGTGATGTTGCATGACAGCGAGGCCTTCCGATCCTCCCGGTCCTTGTTGTCTCTGTAATAAGCAATAAGGTGGAGTGCAGTAGGAGAAAAGTGCTTCTGTGGTTTGGAGACCTTTGGGACCACAGCTGTACTCTTTGGAGGCCGGGACACCTTTGGTGAGCCCTTAGCCATGTCCAGTAGAGTAATTTGTTTCATCTTGGGATTTTTCAAAACTTTTTTGGGAGACTTTGGCTTTCCGGATGATTTCTGCCCATTTAATGCTTTTATTTTTTCCTTTTTCACCTTTTTCTTGGGCAAGACCACTCCGGTCAGGGAACACTTCTTGGAAACTGGTAATTGAGAGTTTAGCTTGGAGGGAGACACTACTCTCATCACATCCTCCAGCTCTTCCCCAGGAGTATTTAAATCATCTCCATTATTGGTTTTTAATGGGGTTACTACAGATTTATTCAAATGCACATGGCACCAAAGTGTCGGACTCATCGGAGTGGTCAAAGGAGGTTTCTTCCGCTTCTTTTCCTTTATATTTTTATCACCATCTTTTTTTACTTTAATTTTCTTGGCTTGCTTTTTCTCAGGAGAGTCAGATTGCTTTCTTTTTTTGGTAGAAGAGTTTGGCGGGGAATTCAACGTCATGTACTAGAAAAGAAAACAAGCCAATTAGCTTTGTACTTGGGTTTTACACAAAAAACTTCAGATATTAGCCAAGAAAGCCTCAAAATATTGTACTTGCATTGCAGAACTTACAGTTCAACCCCAAAGAGTAGAAAATTATTAAAAGCAGAAGCCTACTTGCCATACAGAATTTTGAGTTTAATATGCTTTGTTTGCAAACAATCTAGTGGCATGTAATGACTAGCTTCTGAACATAACATGCTCAACATATCAATGGTGTAAATACTGTACTTAATCCAATATATTACAAGGAGTCTGAATATTATATGATTAAAAGAGCGATACAGTGAAAGGAAGGGTGCAACCATACAGTCAAACAATTACCTTTGTTCTTTAGTGAAATAAAAAATATGACAGGTGGGGAATAAATAATGAAAGAAACGATGCAGTACTTTCCGAATAATGAAGGTTAGCATGACTCATGCTTGAATTAACAACCTAATATAGCAAAATAGGGCAGTACAGTGAGGTGGGGGGCTTGTTTCTTGCAGTGTGATCTCAGATGATAGACTGGGACAGATGAGCTAATGTTTCCAACGGAACTGGATGAAAGTAGGCCATTAAGACTAAGAAAAGTCGAGCGTGGTAGTAAGGTACAACACTGAAGTGGCAAGTTGAAGTGCAGCCAAACCGAATGATTATTATTTTTTTAAATCGTTCATTTAACAATCAGAGCAGTAATTTGCGTGAAAACCAAGATAGAATCATGCAGCATAAATCACTTACAATGGCAAAGGTACAAATGAATTAGTCGCATTGAGACAACAACCATACATTTTGTCACCGACTGATTCTTAATGGCACCATAAGTTAGCAATAAGAGTACTAAGAAGTTAATAGTTGTACCTTGTGAGGATCTAAAAGGAAGTCGCTGAACTTGCTGGGGAGGGCATACTTCTTCACTAAATCATCCTCTACGACCCAAGGGGCATTTTCACCCATACCGATCCGCACAGCATAATGACGGATAAAGTATCGTACAATTTCTTTGTTAGGTGGACGCTCAGAGCGAAAGAGACTGTCAACCGGCACACAGCTGATGATCTAGAATGGGACAAACAGCAAAATTAAAGCAGCAAATAGCTGGATTTATGCCTGAATAGAAATTCTTGCTGTGGTTACTTATTTAAAACCACCACTACTTGTATAGTTACCGTACTACATTTCGTTCTTATAAAGGCAGCACAAAAAGTGAGGAGTGGAATTCTTGACTTCCTTAGCCAATGGCAAACATTCCAATCCATCACATTTAAATTAGTCTATGCCATTACAGACCACTCCCTCCCAGACTTCACACTAGCACCCCTTAAGGGCATTCGACATGCCACAGCATGCCTCACTCCAGATCAGAAGAAATATTAATGCAACTCCATTGGCTCCCTTCCCAAACCGCATTTTTTTTAATGGTTTGCAAACCCATAATGATCAGCACCCATGCTTATCCTGCTGACAAACTCACCATCAATGGCTGTTCCCGTGAGCTTCCCCCCGCCCCATCTTCATTCCATCTGTAATGGTTCAGCGCTGGGACGCTCACGGGCAGCTATGCGCTTTAGAAATCCGGTAACATTAACATTAACATTTGCAGCACAGCCACCACCAGACTGAAGTGTGCCCCCTCCCCCACAACTATATTGGAAACAGGCGAGAGAGAGGAACAGCATCAGATCAGCCCAAAACGAATTACTGCATACTACAACTTAAACCTGTTGGAAAGAGTACATAACCCACTCAAACTGACTCGGCGGCTTCTATCCTGCATCTCAGGAAAATTGCGATACAATCAGGACAATGCCATGCTCACCATCATACAAGATTCACCCAAATGCTTGAAATACACAGAAAGATCGTTCTTTCGTAAGTACAATCTTGTAATGTTGATTTTTTCAACCCACTGAAAGAGGTAATAGAGGGGCATCAGCAATGCCAGGCGGGATTCTAGCTGTGCAATGTCCATGCCCTTCTAATCTCCTCACCTTATCTTCGTTCTCTAGCTTGACATCGTATTTATGGGGAAGAAATTTAGGTGGGGCCCATTTCTTCTCCTCTTTTTTGAAAGTAACAGGAAGTTTCCGGGGGGAACGACGAGCTCGATCACCTGAAGAAAAAAAAAGTAAATGTTACAGTAGGTCCTGCCAGAGGTAGTTTAAAAAAACTAAAGAACACAAATGGCAGGGTCTCTGCTCTAATTTAGATGAGTAGAACAAGTATTTCCTACAATAAGAGGTCAACCAATAGGAAAGCAAATTCCTTCCGAGCCTTTATCATCAAGCGCTTTAACTTTAGTCCAAGAAAATGTTCCATTCATAATAAAGAAGGGCAATTAAAATGTACCCCCATGGGTAACATTTAGTACAAGAAAATTGCCTAAAGACCTTAGTCATGTGCGGCACACTACTCAAGGGAGTACACAAGTTACAAATTAATTTTTCTGTGCACCAATTTATTTAACAACTTAACGAATAGACTGCTCAAACTCTAAACAGTACAGAAAAGGGATTTAGTCAAGTTAGCCAATTGTAGACAGCTCAAAATTTTATTTAAATACGTTATTTATAAATTATGCAAGTAGGTATTAGGAAGTACCAGAACCCCATTTACGAAACAATTAGTAACTTCTTTCTGAAGCACTGTTAATTAACTGAAATTACGTTCACTTAAGAAGGTCATGACTGGGTACCAAACCGTAGAAGTTTTGCTCGAGTGAAAGTGCTTTTCCAAACTACATTTCCAGAGGCAGATATCTTTAGACAGTATGTATTTCATTGTAAACGAAAAGTTTAATTTAAAAAACACTTTGAATAAAACCGGTCTCGTGCTCTCAAATAGCTTACTCCATGGTCCAATAATAATGGTGGAATTATGCTCAAAGCGTGGCACTGCAGCTGACCATAATGATATTAAGATGGTGCAGCATGTCCGTACTGGCAGAGAGAACAATGATTAGCTTAGTCATGGAACCGCTGAAATAATGGCCATCAAGCCCTTCACGGCGGGTTGCCAGTCATTATATGTAGCTGTATAGCAATAAAAACAGACACCCAAGTCTAGATCATAAAAAGCCTATTGCGCATACATTAAAAAGTGGTAGAGAAAAGCAACCCCCCCCCCCCCCCCGAGTAGAATGTTAAGATTCACATACTCTACAAAGTTCATAACGCTAAGGTGTTAAAGCTTGCAGATTAAACCAGGATTTAGTGCCTTAGGTCATTTTGCTATTAAACAATTCAGAAATCTGAGCAAAAGCTGAAATGGACAATTTCGAATTCATTAGTTAGAGCAATTTACTCCAGCTGTTTAGCAACCAGTCTCTTTAGGATCTTTATTAGAAGAAAAGAGCTGGGAATAGTGGACTCAGTCCAGAAGATCTTCTTGTTTATCTTCATTTATAGATCCGACTTAAGACACTACATTCCAAAGTAAATCCTGCCCTCCCAGAAAGTGAAGAGCCACAACATACTAAGGCGATCCCTCAGGCTCTCCCGTATACCACTCTCATCTTCTTTCAGTAATGGCTCCTTGATATGGTTGTCCAGAACCACTTGATTAGTGTTTTCCTTGTCACTGGAAGGGGAATCACAGACCCCATCTGCCTTTTTCTCAGAAGACTCCTGGTCTACATCTTCCAGAGGATAGACTTTCACAATCTTCACCCGCATGTATTTCTCTTTGCCAACCTAAAAAAATGCACAAATGTGTATTTACCACACACTGACCGACCAGGGAAACCGCACAAGTCTTTAGCCCCAAAAGACATCAACTCCACCCTTTAAACAGTAATGGGAGACCTCTTCCCACAGATATCAGGAAACAGGCTCTTACCTCAAAGTCGCATTCCTCATCCACAGCATACTTCGTCATGATCTCCAAGTAGACTTGGTCAACCAGTTTATCCAATGAGACAGTATTGTGATGAATGATTTCCAACACTGGTTTCTCAAACCATGACTGGAACTCTTCTTTCAAACTGTGCAGAAAACCAAAGCAGAATCAAATAAAATACATCCCAGTAACAGCGGTAGCTTGAACAAAATAAATGAATTGTACTGTTCACACTGAAACCATCAAGAGTCAAGTCTCAAACTCTCAGTCTTCAACTCATGGTAAGCTGGGTAATTCAAGATCAAACTAATGGATCTATTAACATAGAAGCCAATCATGAGACTATCAGGGAAGCACCATGCAGACCCTCCAGTGTGTTATGGTGCGCTTATGGAATGCTCAGCTACTCAACCTGCATCAAGTACAACCACCTGTATTTCAGGAAAAAGGGAGAAAAACTGTTTTGAAAGAGCTTTCATAGCTTTGCCCAGCATCAGTTACTGAAAAATAGTTTTTTGGACATGTTCTACTAAACAGATGCCCCTAATGGATACCATTTCAGCAACCGTATCAAATATGAAGAACATAATTCTTATGTATTTTATAAAGTGCAACAACCACATTAGATGGGTCTTCATGCAGTCAGTTACTACTCAGTGTTCCATGGCGAAGACTATGTTCTAAGAGAGTCCGAAAACCTGCCTATTTCCCCAGTTGTTTTGAGTGGTAAGGCTTGCTGTAGGGGATAAATATTTCATTAAAGGGCTCCTTTAACCAGAAAGTTTCTACCACCCCATTTTTAGGTCGAGCTGACGTAGCATTCATCCGAAAGCATGAATGCTGTCAGCAAGACAACTAATGTTATCCGTATTTGGGAAAGTGGACACCAAGTGTCACAAGCTTTTTCAGGCAGATTTGACCTCGTGGGCGCGCACGCCCAGCCGGCGCCGTGCACATCCCCTGCCTCTGATTCTCACCTAAACACGCAGTCAGGCACACACGCAGGCAGGCACACACACAGACGCAGGCACATACAAGCGCACGCACACACAGCCACACACGCACCCCCCCACCCCCACAGCCACGCATGCACCCCCACCACTCACGGGCGCGCGCGCACACACACAGATACAATCCCTCCCTCCCACTCACCGTTCTCCTTCTGCCTCGTTTTAAATTGTGCTTGAATACTGTTCTGAAGGTTTGCAGAACTGCAGGAAATCGAGCATTGTTCCGACACCCCTAGAACACTGACGAAGCCCCCGGGCACCCCTAACGCTGCGCCTCCTGTACAGTTAGAGCTGCGCGCGCTCTGCACCCAGCGGGAGCTCGCCCAGCCTTCAGCAGTTCTTGCAGTCACGCGCCCTCTAGTGTCCCGGTGTGGTAGAAAAGCTCACGCGGCCGCCTGAGCTTGGAGGCTGCTGGAGCGCGAGACGGGCGCGCGGGCAAAGAGTTGCTGGCGGAGCAAGGAGTTGTGCGGGGGGCACGCGGGCAGCCGGAGCATCGGGAGGACGCGCGGCTGGAACAACGGGGTGCAGGGGCGCCTCCCGCCGCCGCCGCCAGTCCGGCAGCAGCCATGGCGCGGGCGCTCGCTGCCATCCTCTGGACTTTGCTTGGACTTGTGACTGCGGTGCGGGAAGGCGAGACTTACACAGGTAAGGAGAGCTGTGGATGGGACAGATCTGGGTGCTGGGGGGCGGGCAGCCCCCTTGTTGTGATTTTGGTTGATGCTCTGTTGCAGCAGAGAACCGGTGACATGGGACGTCGTCTACCCCTGTACTGCCAACAGTGCCCCTGCAGTGCTAACTGTGCCTCTGCCAAGCTAAGGGGGGCACAGGATGCATCTGTAGTTTAAGGGTGAAAGTGTTCATGTAGAGGAGAGTGGCGTGGGTGAGCCCTTCCCTATCAGTGCATGCAACAGTGTGCGGACTTGGCAAACTCCTCACCTGTGACTCGGGAGCTCTCTGGCAGCAGGCGCCCTGGCACGGCACATGGTATCAGCAGCAACTTCAGGGTGGCGCCCAAGGCTGCCCCTTTCCTCGCCCGAAACTGCCCCCTGGTCTGTCTCAGGATTTCTGTGCTTCCATTCATGTGCCCTTTCAGCTTTTGTTGCAACTCCTGATGCTACCCTCTTCCCTATACCATGAGGGTGCCCTCACCACCATGCTGTATCACTCCCGTTGTATGTGCCCTCATGCCCAATGTGTCTGCCCTCATTCCTTCTCTGTCGGCTCGCCGCAGTTGCCCTGTCCTTTGCATCTGACCTCAGGTCTGTCTCCTGTGGGCATATCTGCGGTGTCTTTACCCGATATCTGCCCTTTCAGTTGTCCTATTCTCTGCTCCTCTACATAGCTTAGGATCTGTGTATTTTTGCGGTCAGGGGGTGGGGGCACCAAAGTCTGCATGGTTCGCACTGGGTGCACCCCATGCAACTCCCGCTCGGAGCCGATGTGCACTTTAAATGGGCAGGTACAGTTGGATACAGAGTTTCTGCACTTTACTTATGATGGGGGAGCACCTGCCCTTCTCAGCAGAGATGCAGGGGAATATTACCGTCACTTCGCAGTATCCCGCGGGTATTCTGGGACAGTGAGTACAAAACATGTTGCATTACCAATGCTATAGGTGTCACATTTGTGAAAGTTATAACTATTGGCATTGTAAATGACAAAGCTATTAATTACGTTATTTTAAAAAAAACACACAAATAAAAAAATGTGTCATTTACCATACCAATAGCTCAAACTTTCCTAATGCGAGACCTATTGCATTGCAAATGCTTGTTTCAGCTTGAATTTCAGAACTTCTGAAAACTTTTTGCTCAGTGAGATTGACCAGTGCACCACTCATCCTTAAAGGCAATGCATTTAATGGTAGGAATATCTCTGAAGGTATCCAACACTATGAAATAGATGTCAGCTAATGGACAATCGTATACTTCAAGCATAGGCTGAATCTTGAGCACAACATACAACAGGTTTATGTCCACATTTGAACTCAAATAATTGCACATACACTGTATCATCCACCTAAACACACATACATTGAAGGTAAAACTAAACAGTTGATGGATGTGAAGCTGGATGACAATAAAAGAGGTTGAACGATTAGACAAAAAAATCAGTCCACCAATGGTCTCCCATGAGCGCTCATTCCAAGATAGTCCGCTATTTTGCTCACCACAACCTTTGTCTCAGTTTTGGAAACTTTGCCTAGGTCTCAGGATCAGTGTCCAGATGAGGATCAATATTATGATCCTCCCAAGGATACCCTGCTTGTGTTTTATCTGGGATGTCTTATCGTCAACTATTGTTGACTGAGGAGACATATTACCAGCCTCAGACAAATGTGGCGAGTGAGGTTGTGGAGGTGTCGATTGTGGTACAAGTGAAGGAGGAACAGGAATGTGCAATGGACTGGTTGCAGCATCCTCTCTTTTCTTCACGGGTTGAACAGGAACGTTCAAAGCCTCCTCAAAACTCAACTGCTTCTTAGGAGTTTGATGTTTTGGTGGCTGTATCATAATTTTGTCCCAGGCTGAACTTGAAGTGTTTTTTGTTTCGGATCGAGCTTTTGGGTGAAATTGCTCGAGGATTGGCTCCAGTGGAGATTTGACCGTAAACAAAGCATTTTGGTAGAGGAAGCTTGGTCTTTACAGGAGGAAGGTTACATTCCAAAAGAAAAAGTCTTTTTCGGTGCCAAGACCAAAGAGTGAGAAATGTTGGTCTCGGATGGAAGGGTTATAGAGACCCCTGCTGTGGTACATACTTTAGAATTTGAGCCGGAGGGCAAGGGTTCAGAGTCATGTTTTCGGTGAACGCCATGGCTTGTGCCCAGTTTTCTCATTGGAAGCTGAGCATTTGGATTTCGGAGTTGGGGTATTAGTACCGATGGTATGTTTTTGTGCTGGCTGAAGAGTAGCCAAGTGCTCTGCTGATTGAGACTCTGTCATGAATGGAAAGGGATACTTGTGCCGCTGAAGCCTCTTCCTTCTCCAGTCGACCAAAGATGTCGGGGGCATCCTCCATTTGCTTGCAATGCATCTCTGGTCATCTAGCCCTTCAATATCGACGAGTCTTTTTATACTTAAAAAGACTTATAAGCCTCACAGGTGTCCTCACGGTGTTCGGGGAAGAGCCATAAGTTGCAAACGGGATGTAGGTCGGTGTGAGGGTATTTGGAAGGGCATTTTGGACTGAAACCGAATGGAGTGCGTTACATCAACAGGTCATTCTCCATTTCATTTGAAATAGAGAATTAGTGCCCAGGTGGGCATTGCCTGTAGGCCAAAGAGGAGTCAAAAACCAGCTACAAAGTGTAGTTTGACATTTATACTATATCAATCGAAACAATACAGTCAATACACACACATATATATATATATATATATATATATATATATATATATATATATATACACACACACACCCACCCATACATATATACACACACACACCCATACATATACATATATACACACACACCCATACATATACATATATACACACACAGGACCGAAAGAGTCGAACCAGGACTGCGAAATACTACATCGAAACAGTCTGAAGAAAAACAACAATCTGAAGATGGCGTTGATGACCATGCACAGTATTACCAAGAGAAGGAGTCACATAGCCTTGTGACTCGAAGAAAACTTAGAACAAAAATAACTTGTAATCATCGAGCCTAACACTAGATGGCAGACTTATGCAAAGCATGCGTATCTACAGCACTCATGCCTCAAACATATTGCTCTTATTCCAAACCCTTCCGATACAACCACCTTCAGGGGCGATTCAGACATTGCGGGGGGAGGTGAATAGGTTCATCTGGGCAGACAGGACACCTAGAATGCCACAAGATCAGGGGTATGAGGTACGCCTTAGTATCCCAAACCTCCACTATCAGGCGGCCCAGCTTCAGAACATTTTAGCACATTGGGGCACTGATAAAATTCTGACCTCCCGGGTTCTATCCACTGCTTACGGTATACCCTAGGCATGGGGAAACTTACCCTTGCACTTACCTCCAAGGAGGATACCTGACCTCCCGGTTTCTATCCACTGCTTACGGTATACCCTAGGCATGGGAAAACTTACCCTTGCACTTACCTCCAAGGAGGATACCTGACCTCCTGGGTTCTATCCACTGCTTATAGTATACCGTAGGCATGGGGAAACTCACCCTTGCACTTACCTCCAAGGAGGATACCTACAGCAACCTTTGGTGTCCCTTCATTGCCTTACTCCCAGTGGAATTTAGAGACTCGACCTTCAGATGGACCTCCCACTGAGGCCAGAAAGACAGTTATCCATGCACTCATCAGCAACAGACTCGCCTAAAGCAACGCACTCTACGCAGGTATCACAAAGAAACTCCTCAATTCACTACAGAACGTCAGAATACCGCAGCCAGATTGGTCCTTAACATCCAATGCTGCAAACACATCTCCGAACAACTGCAAGAACTCCACAAGCTCCCAGTCAACAAGAGTCACGTTCAAGCTCCTCACGCGTGCCTACAAAGCCCTTCACGATGGCGGACCAGAATACATGAACCGCCGCCTCTCATTCCACATATTCACAAGACACCTCCACCGAAATGACCCTTTCCACCATCCCTTGGAACCACAAGACCAGGGCCTGAGGAAGATCCTTCTACCTCGCAGCTAAAAACCTGGAACAACCTGCCTCTCCACCTCAGGCTATCCCCATCGCTGACCCAACTCAGGAAGGATCTCAAGACCTGGCTCTTTGACTAAAGATGATGTAAGGAGAAGGTGAAACAGGTGGTTTTATTTGCAGGGATAGTATATTTCTGGGGCATTAAGTCCTTTGGGCAAGTAGTATTTTGTTGTTGTTTTTTTTATTATTTGAAACCTCTAAAGATCTTTTAACGTTGTACCAGGCAAGTAAAGGCTGTTCTGCCTCTTTCAGCAATAATCAAACATTCACCATCCACTACTACAACCTGTAATGTAATAATATATAGAAAAAGTAGAAGTACAGGTAGGCCGGATGACAGCCTATATTGCTACAAGTGCTATGCTTAAGAGTGCAAGTAAAGCAGATAATGCTACCCTTACTATACCCATTTGATAATAAAGCATGATCTGTGCCGAAATGAAAGTTACCCCATGGTAAAATTTGTCAACAATCCAATTTATGGAGAGAAAAAGAAAATTGGCAGTGCTAAAATTACAAGATTTAAGACCGTCCCAAACTTCAAGCACTCACAGTTCAGATACTTCTTCCTCTTCCTCCCATGCTTCCTTGTGCGTGAGCTGACTGCTCCCTGTGCTCTTGCATGTCCAAACGCGCTGTCCATACTTCTCCAGACGGGCCTCATATTCTCTAATAAAGCAGCAGTTAAGGAAAATAAATCTGATTGTAATCTAAATACTAAGTCAATTTCTCCTACTTATTGGGAACACCTACTGCAGTCTTTACTTGGTTATCCAATCGCCTAAAAGAACACCCTGGAATAAGAATTAGCCGGGATTAATGATTTTTGTTTTGGACAGAAAAGAGGCTTCCAGTCTGCAATATCAATTGCATACGTTAGCTCTTCCAAGAATCATAATTTGTGTTAATAAGAACCTTAAAAGAACAGTCAGCACAACAAACAGAGCCCTAATATGCAGACATGGAGAATAATGATAACCGGTGATTCAATACGCCAACATGGGAAATAATGAGAACGGGTGATTTCAACACACTTTTAATATGTGGGTCGATAATAGCCCCAATCTTCAAGGGGGGGGGGGGGGGGGGTAGGGGGGAGGGGGGGATCTAAGAAACCAGCAAATTACAGGTTAATAGCGCTCATCGATTAGGAAGCCAAGTATTATGCCTGCTAGTAATGGAAGATTAATTGATTGGTCTAACATCAACAACCTGGTTTCCAGAAAGGCTAAGGTACCACAACCTGGTTTCCAGAAAGGCTAAGGTACCACCACCATCATCATGTTAACAGTAACAATTGCAGAGAAGTACAAACGTCTCAAGAAAAAAACTGCATCTCTGCTTTATAGACCTAAAGCATCTTTCGAACAAGGCAACCGAACCCTCCTGTGGCTGAAATTAAGACGATGGGGAATTCAAGAAAAAAAAATTAAGTGCTACTGACTCATATACTGACACGTGGATCCAAATCAAGATGGCAGATTGCACAAGATTGTCCAGGAGAATACCCACAGCGATGGGTCTTAAGCATGGGTGTGTTCTTGCTCCACACTGGTTTACATTTTTTATGCCAATCTATCCCCCCAGCTTGATCGGGTAAATTCCCAAGCACTGAGATTAGGCCCATTGACCATATCACATCTTTCATACGCGGACGATATTTTGCATTGCTGAGCCACAAGAGGGTGGGACTTCAAAGTAATTGAAAAAGTTGCTGTATTTGCAAAGACCAACAAATGGAAATCAACATAGCAAAGATAAAAGCAATATCAGTAGGGAATAGATCCAGTGCTTCTCTGAAAATCAAACTAGGAAATGCCAGTATAGAAGAGGTTAATAATTACAAATATTTAGGGATATACTTTGATAAAAATTTAATCTTACAGACACACAAGTAGTTCATGGTGCAGAAAAAATTAATGCCTTGATAAATGCCTTCTGTGCATTTGCGAAAGAACTGGAAGGACCCTCTTTTCAGCCATTACTAGCTATCAACGGAAAATTGTTTCCCACGCTAGCTTACGCAAGCATGGTGATGCACGGTAAAGATGCTCAAATCTTAGATACACTCTAAACAAATACTTATAAACTTATTTTTTGGGCTTCCCTGCAACGCTTCACCTGTGCTAATCCGCCTGGAATTTGGACTGACATCAGTGTTTAGTAAGAAGATATTATACTATCAAATCATGGCACAAAATTCGAAACAATCTGTCTAGAGCCTCTAGTCAGTGCTCTATGGCAGTCCCTGAGGAACTACCCAAATTCCAACAACAAGTATTTGTCGTCAGCACAGGAAACAAGCATTGGAAATGCAATAGGTCTCGCATTAGAAAAGTTGGAGTTATTGGTCTTGTAAATGACATTTTATTTATTTGTTGGTTTTTAAAATTGCTAAATTGATGGCTTTGTCATTTACAATGCCAATAGTTATAACTTTCGCGAATGTGACACCTATAGCATTTGGAATGCAACAGGTTTGTATTTACGTGACTTAGATGGCAGCTCTGGTCGTTAGGCCACATCTCTAGAGAGCAGGAGAGTGCAGCAGGGGAGAGAAGCACAGCAATGCAATAGGTCTCGCATTAGGAAAGTTTGAGCTATTGGTATTGTAAAGGACACATTTTTTATTTATGTGCTTGTTTTAAAAAATAGCGAATTAATAGCTTTGTTATTTACAATGCCAAAAGTTTTATCTTTCGCAAATGTGACACCTATTGTAACACAATATGTGTTGTGAGGGTGAGTGAGGGTGAGTGAGGGTGAGTGAGGGTGAGTGAGGGTGAGTGAGGGTGAGTGAGGGTGAGTGAGGGTGAGTGAGGGTGAGTGAGGGTGGGAGGGGTCGAGGGGGAGGGCGAGTGAGGGGGGAGTGAGGGGGAGTGGGGGGGAGTGAGGGGGGAGTGAGGGGGGAGTGAGGGGGGAGTGAGGGGGGAGTGAGGGGGAGTGAGGGGGAGTGAGGGGGAGTGAGGGGTTGAGGGTGAGTGAGGGGTTGAGGGTGAGTGAGGGTGAGGGTGAGGGGTTGAGTGAGGGTGGAGGTTGAGTGAGGGTGAGTGAGGGTGAGGGTGAGGGGTTGGGTGAGGGGTTGAGGGTGAGTGAGGGTGAGGGGTTGAGTGAGGGTGAGGGGTTGAGGGTGAGTGAGGGTGAGGGGTTGAGGGTGAGTGAGGGTGAGGGTTGAGGGTGAGTGAGGGTGAGGGGTTGAGGGTGAGTGAGGGTGAGGGTGAGGGGTTGAGTGAGGGTGAGGGGTTGAGGGTGAGTGAAGGTGAGGGGTTGAGTGAGGGATTGAGGGTGAGTGAGGG